>NW_006494611.1:4304030-4323946 GCF_000325575.1 Pteropus alecto | reverse complement strand
ACACACACACATATATATATATATATATATATATCACTGACATCTGGAAACTCCCCTACGAAGTGGTTACCATTTTATAGGTAAGGATACAAAGGCTCAGACACAATAATTAACTTGCTCAACAAATAACAAATAAGTAATTCAGTTCTGTCCCTCTCATACCCCAACATTCATGCTCCCTCCTCTAAGCTAATGTTTTTCCAAGCGTGGCCCATGGACTACTTACATCAGAAACACCTGAGATCCAGATGCCTAGGCCCCGCCCCACTCAGACCTCCTGACTCATGATCTCTGACATCTAGTAGTTTATACTCTGGGCTGCAGATAGATCCTTGTGCTCATGAAAGTTTGCGAACCACTGTTCCACGTCCTGCTGGAGGGCGGGAACTCTGGAGAACAGAGACAGGCCAGTGCTTTAGAACGATTCTGAAACTGGAGCCTGTAGAAAGTACCCTGAGACAGAGGAGACCTGAGGAGGAAGCAGGTCTGGAATGAAAGAGCAAATGGGAGCGAAGCCATGGATGTCACATCAGAGGGCTGGCCCCTCTCTCCAGAATTGAGACTCTCAGGAATGAGTCCATCATCTGGTCTCCAGGCAGAGGCTGTCCTGAGCCAAAGCTTCAAGGTCACACCTGGGCGGGGCTAGGCAAGGAGGTGTGGGCCCAACACAGCAACCCCAGAGGATGAGGCCAGGGATGCGTTGCAGCTGCTTGCAGGCTCCTGCTGCTTTTTCAGCCCCCACTTCCCTGCCCAACTTGGCCTGACTGGCCAGTCCCTAGGATTTGAAGTCATTGCTGTTGTCCTTCCAGCTGTTTCTGCCTCAATTAACCAAGGTTCCAAAAGCCCTGGAACTCAAACCCTGAACCCTCAGCCTTCTCCATATCCCTGCTGTCATCCTCAGGGCTGGGCACAAACTCTGGCCTCAGGGAACCTAACCAAATGTTACTCACATTTCCCATTTCCTCCCCCTTCCACCTGAATTTACCAAGTTCTATTTTGTGCCTCAGAGTCTAGGTGGAGGTTTCTGAAATGATGGTTGGGATGTTTGAGGTGGGGCACTGTGAGACAGATGCATAATTGCTACTCAGGAGCAGAACAAAATACTGGAAATAGCTCAGCTGCCCACTCCAATGGGGAGATTCAGCTACCCTCTCACTCTCCCAGCTGCAACACTAACTATGCATGAAAAATATTTTCCTCAAGAAAATGGCTTTTCTGAAGTCAAGAAATCGAGAAAACACCTCCGGTACTGAATTTGATATAACCGAATCAAGCAAAACACTTAAATTATAAATCCAGAAAGTTTATGATATAAAACTCTTACGGTGAGAATTTTCTTGAAATTCTTGTAGCTAACAGAAGAATTGCATTAACAAGGAAGATGCTAGTCCATTCAAGAACAAAGGCCCTTAGCAGTTGTGTTTGCCTTTTAAACAATAGCAACGAATAAGCCATTTGCTGTAGCTTTTACATGACTTTCCTGCTCCTTCCCCCACTTAACAGGTTACTGTGTGTCCTTAAAACTAACAAAACTGCCTTTGTTTTTTAATGTTCCTCCTGCCTACTTTCCATTAAACTAGACTATCAATCATTACAGAAATACTTCCGAATATAAAACACTAAAGCCGTTCACAGAGCGAGTAGAAAGTCAAAGGCAGCAAAAATGGCCACGAAGTAAATTAGAAAGAAAGATCAGAGAGATCAGAAGGAGATAATCATGGTCTTTGGCCTGGAGAGATCACAGAAAGCACTTGACCTAATCTCTCAGCCAGAGCAAGACTCCCCAGTACAGCACCTATCCCGTGCACAACCAGCCTCTGCTCAAAAGCTTCCACTCAAATGGGTAGCCCACTGCCTTCTCAAGGAGCCCATTTGAGATCAGTTCTCTGAGCCTTAGATAAGCTCTACTGCACCTGAATCTGCCTGCCACTAACTCCAATCATTGGGCTCCAGCTCGGCCACTAACAACACAAAATAAATCAGGCTTCTTTTCTACAGGACATCTTTTAGATATTTAGCGACAGCTACCTCCTCTTAAGTCTTTATAATTTTTTTCCTCCAGACTAAACATCCTCTAAATCCTTAAATCATCCCTTGTATGTCATGACTCTCAGACCTTAACCTATTCTTGCGACTTTCTCTAGAACAACAACAGTTTGCCAACGCCTCTCTTAAAATGCAATTCCCAGAACCGAACACAGCACAGTGCCCCCAAAATGGGTGGGTGAGGGCAGAGCCCCACCTTTGCCCTGGATACCTATACCACATTAGCTTTCTTGGGTGCCCCGAGTCACCCTACTAATGCATCTTGCTTTCAAGCTGACAACATCTCCTAGCCTTTAATGAATGCTAATAACTACCATGGGGATGGTGCTTCACAGATCACAAAGTCCTTTCAGAAACATGGTCTCATTTACTCCTCACAACAACTCAGTGAGGTTAATTAAAGATGAGGAAACTAAGGTTTTTCCAAGGCCACATGTCCAGGCTTCAAGCCCTGAGCCTGTAAGTCCAAATCCACGCTCCTCCAAATGCATACAGGTCGTCTTCTCATTTGAACCTCTGTTAAGGCCAAGAAAGTCTCCCTGGCTTCATTTGTTAGTGCCTATTCAAAATCTTTTTTTTTTTTCTTTTTTCTTGTATATTAAAGCGAAGACACTGGGTCAGAGAGAGAAAGCAGCAGAAGAGGATACAGAACCAAACGGGGGCCTTTGGGAAGGAGGAGCTGGGAAGGGAGCATCTCAGAAAAAAATGGTCAGTGTAGTGAGGCAGATGTATGTTGGAGACAGGGAGACAGGATTCCAGGCCCCATTCACCTCGGCTGGTTTTGTTACCCTAGGCAAGACCCTTAACCTCTCAAAGCCTCGCTTTCTGAGGAAGGGGCATCCAAGTAGGACTAGTCAATTTCCAAAAACCTTTCTCAGTTTTTAATCTAATAAGTAGAAAAAGCCTTATCATTAATCCAATGGTTCCTCTTCTCTTTCAATCCAATGAAGATGTTGTACGCAGACTCCACTTAAAGTATTTTGTGTGACTTTCTTCTGATAAAACAAAGAAAAGCAAAGACAACTAGGGGCCATGGCAATAAGCAACATGTATTCCATCCGACTGTTGGCCCTGGGTTGCTCTGGGAATTTTTTTTTGGCGGTGAGTGGAGGGGAGGGATTACAACAACTACCTCTCAAGAAGTAAGACCCCAAAACTAAAGAATCCTGAAGGAGGCTGAACAAGAGGTTCTGCAGCTCTCACCTGACACCCTCTCCACATTATCAGAGGACTGAGGGTCCCACAATGAACAACCCTCTTACAGTGGCCTCTTAAATGGTGCAGGAAAGGAGACAACTACTCATTAAGCATCTCTTGTGTGGCTTCCTAGGGAAGTCACATGATAAATGTTTTTGGATCATTGCACTAAGATAAGAAATATCCCATATTTTTATTCTTCTAGAATGGAGCTGTTCAATAGAAATATAATTGTGTCACATATGTAAATTTAAATTTTCTAGTAGCAATATAAGAAGTATAATAACTTCTTATATTAGGTGAAATTAACTTTAATCAAATACTTTAACTCAACATACGTCAAATATTATCATTTCAATATGTAATCAGTATAAAATTATTAATGAGTTACTTAACATGTTTTTGTACTAAGTCTTCAAAACTCAGGTAAACATTTGCCAAAGAAGCAAAGAAAGAGCTTGGGTTTGAATCTCTGTCTATCTAACAGTAAAACACATCATCATTTCACTATATCATGCCGCCTCCTAAACTTCAGGAAGCATTATGAAAAAAACATGGTCTTTAGTGCCAAACAGAATTGGGTTCAGATTTCAGCTAGGTGACCAGTACGGGGTACTTACTACAGAGGTTATTTAAGTGATTTTGAGCTAGTTACCTTCCCTCTCAGCCTTCATTTCCTCATCTGTAAAATGGGGATGACAATATTTACCTCTAAGGGAACTATGACAATGACATGTATCTTGCAAACATTAGATTTCTAATGTTTATAGAAAAAAACATGGTCTTTAGTGCCAAACAGAATTGGGTTCAGATTTCAGCTAGGTGACCAGATAAATATGACAATGACATGTATCTTGCAAACATTAGATTTCTATAAATGTTAGTTTCCTGTTCTTGTCTAATAAAATGGAAATAAGCCATGCTTATTTAGCCAAGGTTTAATCATGCAGCAGCTTCGACCCTATCTAGAGAGGGGAAAGTAATAAAAAGCAAACCAAAATTTGAGAAAGGGACCCAGCGCTTACCATCTGCTTCTTTCTTTGTTCTTTCAAAAACTCCACAAAATGCAGATCTAGCCAGGGCTACCCATGAAATGTTAGGGAACTAGTGATCCCCTTGCTTTGCCAGCAGGCAGATAAATACACACTTTTTTTCTGACCTTTGCCTCAGTGATTCTAGTGTTTAAACTTCCTCTGCCCCAAACCTAATAGAGTCTACCTTTGCTCTTCTGAGAGCTGGGGAGACTGGAAGCTCTGAGAACTATTCCTGGTGCAGTAAATGCTCAGAGGTTCAGTCATGAGGCCTGGGTCCCAGCTGGGATTTGATCCTCAAGGAAAGAAATGACTTTTAACCCAAGATCCTCACATGAGCTTAGGAAGACGGACAGGTGGGGGTTGCAACACTTTCATTGTCTTGATCAGAAAGTATTTATCAAAATTAAACACTCCTCCCTAGCTTATTTTTTACCGCACGCCCTCCCCTTGCGCATTCTCTCCAGAGTTTTCTCATCTCCGTGCCGCAGCTGGCACGGCTCCTCTGCCCACTAAGTCCTACTACCCTGTCACCACCAGTCCGACTTCTCCCGTCTTCACTTGCCCACAGGCCTTCCCTCTCTCAGTCGTACCACCACCGTGACCAACATGCTCATACTACACATACACACGCATCGTCACCACCATCTTAACCACTCTATGCATAAACCCTACCAGTCTTCCTTTGCCTAAAAGTCTTTCCTACCTCATTTCTACCATCACCATGATCAGTACATACACAATCACAACATACATACACATATATAGCATCATCACATACCTGCATACACAACACTACCATTACCACACACACACACCCATATTCACCACCATCACTTACTATATACACATACACTTACTCCCATACACATACACATACCTCACACACACAGCACATACACACCACAGTAGACTGCACCACACAACTTCTGCTAGTCCCCTTACCCTTACAAACACCCGACGCAGAAATAGAACATCGAAGACTTCTTTTTTACCTTGGTTAGAGTCATTCATATACAAACATGTCTTATCTCCCCTGCTTAACTATGAGCCCCATGAGGACGGAATCTGCTTCTTTTTATTTATGTAACAGGCACAGTACTTAGTTTGTGGCTGGGGCTCACTGATTATTTCTGAATGAATAAACGACTCAATTAACCAATCGATATGGGTCTATAGGCCTAAATGAGGCAATCCAGGAGACCAATCATATAGACCCTCAGCTGGCCTGGCTCTGGGGGCTGGAGACCACCATCTTTGGTGGCTGGTCCTGCCTGATCCTGTTCCACTGCCTCGGTTTCATTCCAAGGGAAATATTTGTTGTGTGAGCAAATAAAATGAGAATATTTTCTAATCTGCTGCAAAGATACACAGAGCCGCCTTCAGCCTGATGCTTAGCTCTCTGAGGGCACTTCAAAGAACTGCAAGAATAAAATGTCTGTGTGGGGGCAGGAAAAGTGTAACTCTTTCCTTTCCAGAGAGAAGGGCAAATGACTGGATGACATGTTTCCCCTGGACATTTCTAACTAAAACCTCCTGTGGGCCTGTCGTGACAGGTGATCACAAGATTCTCTTTCCTATCGTTCTACAGATTCAGAAGTGCCACATCTGTCATTTGAAAACATACTGACACACACTCACACACCACAAACCTTTACTTGATGTCATTGTTAACTGATGGAAAGGTCTAACTCCCAGAAATGTGTGTGAGTTGAACCAAACTTGCTTACCTCCAGGTCCAGGGAAGGTAGCCTTTTGCTCACCCAGGCATCACAGGCCATGGATCTGTGTGCCTACATTTTAATGAACACGCAGAAAGGTTAGAGAAGCAAGGAAGACAAAAATTCTTAGTGGCAGAAAATTAGGAAGAGATCTTTGTATTTCGTTTCCTACTAAGGAATTCTTAGAAGTTTGGAACCTTCCATAATAAGCTGTCATCGGATACAGTTGTTTCCAAATACAGCCTCAAGTTTGATTGCAGGGTTTCGAAGTGTCTGACCAAGGAATGCAATGTTTTAGCGTTCCCTTAGCCCAGCCCTGCCCCTGCGTACAGGCTGGGACCAAAAAAAAAACAACACAGCATTGAACTCTTAGATATGAAAACCCAATGTGTGCAAATTAAACCACTTATTAAATGCCCAAAGAGAGACCACTTAAGATCCTCGCAGTGGGTTCTGAAAATATAACCTAGAACGCTCCCTTCATTTTCATGTTCTATAAGTGTGTCTTCTGCCTTGAGCCGGCCTGAGGCCAGGCACACCTGTTTAGAATTTCGGGTCAAGAACAAGCCTCAGCCACTCCATAGGGCCGCCTTAGCTACCCTTTACTCTTATTTGGTGTTTGAATCCTCTAAACCAAATGCAGGTAAAAAAAATTATTGGTATTATCAACTACCTCATTTTGTAAGTGGGAAATCTGAGGCTCAGAGAGGCCAAGAAACTTGCCCAAGATAGCCGGACTAGAGTCAGAACTCTGATTTGCTGATCCCAAAGCTTCTTTCCAGGAGACTGCTTTATGGGGGAAGCCAGCCTTCACAGAAGCCAATGGCTGCTTATTCCTACTAGTTTGTTATTCAAAGCAATTGCTATTCTCTACCTCATTAGCTCCTCTATTTTTTAACACATACAATGTAATTTAAAAGCTACACAATGTTATCTTAATCAATTCAAAAGACTTTTTGAAATCTGTTTCTTTTGGAAATGGATGTCTTTTAGACTCCCCCACTGCAAAGTGGAATTGCAAGACCTCTCTGATGTGTTTATAACAGCCCTGTGCTCTGAGTGTTATTGCCTCTTCCAGGAGCCAGATGAATGCCTCTGGTGCAACCTTCTCCTTTACGTGACAGCTGTCACTCATAATGGAAGGGGACAGTCAATCCTCATCTGAAATAGGCACCAGAGTCTGGCCAGATCTCCAAAAGTCATACCTATACTCTCTCTCTTTCACACACACACACACACACACACACACACACACACACACACACACAGACACACACACGCGGGCAGATGTTGATGGTAGCATTGTTTTTAACCTCCAAAAAATGGAAAACAGCCTAATATCCAAGAGCAAGGAAACAATTAAATAAATGATATTATAGCCATAAGAAGGCATTTCAGGAAAACCTTAAAAATGGAGTTTATAAAGCGTGCTTAATGCCCTGGAGACATGCCTATGATATAATGCTAAGCCAAATACAAAGTTACATATTAAAAAAATATATCTCTATTATGTAAAACAGCAAAGAAAACAGACATGGAAGAAATGCTAACAGTAATCCTTTCTAGAATTATGGATGCTTATTAGTTTATTTTTAATCATTTTTTATATTTTTCTAATTGCACACAATGGGTATATAATAATTTTATGATTTGAAATGTTTTTAACACATTGCAGAAACAAAATTTCCAGTTTAGGTGAATGAAGAAGACTGACAAAAATTAACAAAATACAATTTTAGGAAAACTGTAAAAAAGTGATACTATTAAATATCTGAAAACTCTGATTGGAATTAGGCCATAAATTAAATTTTTAAAAAATTATCGTGATAGACATGCCTGTCAGTGGAAAGAACAATTTTTACCTCTGTTCCACTTCCGATCCTACTCCCTTGTAAGTAATAATGTACCCAGTCTTTTGAAATAACAAATGTAACAGCCTGCAGGATTCTGTTACTTGTCAACTCTGGACTTGGGTTCAAAATGGCTTGAACTGACCTCTACCATGTGTGGTCAAGCTTGACAAAGGGCTCTTGGAAGAAATTCCACGTGTAGAGGTGGGAAGGAAGGCAGGAGGAGCAAATATAAGTCTTTTTCCCAGCCTAGTGTGAGCTTAGTCACTTTGAAGGCATTTAGAACTCTGCTCTCCCTCCTCTGATCAAGCTCGAAGCAGCAGAAAGCAGCAGCAGAAGGACTTGCTGGGGTGATTCCAATCATTCTGAGGCACTTGGAGTATCAGCAGCCCACGGAGAGCCTTCCTCATTCTTCCTGTGGACCCCATCCTGTTGTTCATTTGCACTGAGTGTTCAGGACCAAGACAATGAGGAGGCCAACAAATGTTTTCATTGATCCCCCTCCCCACCAGCTCTTCATCTGGAATATGCACTATTTTTCTCTCACTTTTCTGCTCTGATGTACTTCAAGCCACCCTTCACACCCATTAGATTTGTCTTCCCCAAATCTCCCCTTTCTACTTGTCACTCTCCCACTCCAGAATTTACCTGGGCTCTCTCCTGCTCAAGGAATCATATCCCCAATACACAATTCTTACCCAGCTGCCTACAAACTCCCCTTCCTCTGCCCTACACCTCCCCCCACTGCCCCATCCTCCTTACCCACCACCCCAAAATCCAGCCCAGCCTGCCCCATCCTGCAAGAGGTACTTCGGTGACACTCAGAAGTTCCGTCAATTGGAAATAAATTTTCCTTCCCTAAAATAGAATAATGGAGCCTTGTTCAAATTATGCTCAAAGATACAATTTTCTCAATGTTAAGTTTTCTCCCATCGATTTTGTTAAACCTTTGGCATCATCAGCTCTGCCTATCTCTAGTGAGAGCCCACAGATGGCAAAGGGAAAAAACAAGTCCCTCATGAAAAATCGTGGAAAAGCCTCAGCAACAGCCTATCACATGTCTTCGACAGCTTGTTTATTTCATAGACATGTGCTCGTGGTTGTGGTTTTATATGTACAAATAAAACAAATTCCCATTTCCTTCTAATAAAATTGTTCTTGGTTCATGTGATAGAATTTCGTACCACATGCTTTTGTGATAATCTTTAAAAAAATCGTGGTGGTCTACTAAGAAAATTATGGTTGCAGTGAGCCAGGACACATGGGTGACTTTGCAAACCATTGTTTCAGACACATTGCACCTCTCTCCCCACAACATATCACACAATCCCACACATTTGTGCCTTTATCTGCATGTGATCTCCATACCCTGCTCTCCTACAAAGAATATCTCAGCACGCTGCAAGGTCCCACTCAAATGGCGCCTTCCTTGTGAAAACCTCTTGTCCTGAAACCCAACAGATCTCTTTTAGTTTCTTCAGAAATCAATGAAGAAGAAAGAAACATTAAACAGTGAAGAAAATTAGTTAAAAAGAAAACACTCAGCGAAATCTACGAGGGAGAAAATACCACATTGAGAAGCAAGGTGTTGGGAGCTCTTTAATTTATCCCAGGGAATAACGAAAAGGTCAGTAGTGGTTGTGAAAGGTTAGCATCTAGTGCCTGAGTGCATACAGAGAAGAAAAAAGGGAACAAGATGGATCGTGTTTCTACTTGATGCCAGACTCTCTGGTAGACACCGTTTGAATATTCTATTTATTCCTACTCAGAAACCTTAAAGTTTACATTATTATCTCTATTTTACAAATGATAAATGATAATAAAGTTTGCATTATTATCTCTATTTTACAAATGATAAAACTGAGGCTCAGAGAAATTAAATTTGCTCAAATTCACCTACATAGCAAGTGGCAAAGCCATGATGGAAACCCAGTTTCATTGAGCACACCAACTAGGCACTGGACATCATGTACACTCCCACTGAATAGTCAAACAAATCCATGAGACAGGAGTTATCATACCCATGTTTGGGATAGGAGATTGATGTACAGAGAAGTGAAATGACCAGGACCAATAGTCACATAGTTAGTAGCAATGGAGTTGAGATATGAAATGGGGCTTTGGCTCCATGTTCACACTTCGTTCACAGCACAAGGGAGCACAAGCATAATTTAGTAGCTGTGAGAGAAGGGAGTGAATCTGGAAACCAGGGGGATATAGTCTAACCCACCAAAGATCTTAGAATAAATACAGAGCTTCTTCCAGACATGAGTCTATAAAGCTATTACCATATTACCATATGGATTACCTCATTACCATTTACATTTGCAAGGTGTACACATAGTAAATGAATGCTACTCGCATTCCAGTTGGGAATGTGTGGGTTGGAAAGGGTAAAACACGAATCATGTAATGAAAAATTACATCTTGTCATTGAAGACAGTTTTAACACATAAGGAGGAAGAGGAAGACCATATTTAGCTTTTACATTCTACTGCGGCTGAGAAGACCCTGTTAGAACAGGCCCTGAGGTCAGTTTCCAGGTTCGAGATGAACATTCCTAAGTGAGAAGTTCCAGATGAAACCCAGATAAATATACAAAGTAATTGGTTTTTGGAGAAAGCAGCAAACAAGATTGAGGAAAGATTTCAAAAGTGGTTCAAGTCAAAGGACATGTGAAATTCTCCCAACCAAAATGCTACTCGGTGAAGAAAATTTCCTCAGCGATCAGGCCAAAATGTTGATCTTTCTTGGCTGCCTGAAGGAGACTCTCCAGTGGCACTGGGGTCTGTCCTAGGGAGCTAGCCACACTTAGTCGGACCGGGCAGGCCAGAGGAGAAATAGAAAGTGATTCTTTCAACCTGTTCAAGATTGCCAGCCCTGAAGATAAAGGGGAACCTGGCGGGGGAAGGATCCAGGTTGAAAGAGTCAGTGAGGGGGCTGATCTCCTCCAGCACAGGCCTGGATTTCAGAAGTAGAAATGGGAGATTTGGGCCTTTTGGTGTGCTATGAATTCCTCTGAGCTACTGAGGGCTGAGATGAGGCTATAGGATCCCACCAAGCTCCATGCCATCCCAAATCTGGCTGAAATGAAACTCAATGTCCCAGGGCCCAAGTATTGCTGTTAAGGAAATGAAGCATTTCCCTTGGCAGGAGCCCTGAGCCACTGCAGAGACCAGTAACTAGCTCCTCATTCTTCTCCCACCATGTGGGCAAGCAGAAGCTAGGCATGCATAAACACAAATCCACAAAGAGAAGGTAACCCAGCCACCTCCTTTCTTAAGCACAGTGTTTTGCTGTGCATTAGAAATCACTTGCTCATTCACATATTCATTCATTCTTCCGTGACCACCTGCTAAGTGCCAAATGCTGTGTTTGGGTCTGGGTAATTGAGATAAGCATCCAAGAGGGTCCTTATTAGATGAGTTTGTCCCATGGGGAACACAGACATATGAACAATGTGATATATGCTGTAATCAAGAGCATCACAGAGAATATTACGTTGGAAGCAGTTTTTCTGTGTCTTTTTGTTGATTGTTTTTAAGCACCTATGAGATGTATCCCATGATTCCAAAGTGTAAATGGTCACCCTTCTAATGAATGTGTAAGACCCTAGATCTTGCTTATCAAATATCCATTCTAGTTCCCTCTCAGTCATGTCCCTTCCAGGCTCTTATATCTTACAGTCTAGCACACATGAGCAATTGCCAGTCCCTGGACGTGCCAGTTACTGCCAAGCCTCCATATGTTTGTGAGTACTGTTCCTCTGCCTGAAAGGCCCTTCTCTCATAGCTCTGCCCAGTAAAGTCCCAGTAATTAATTGTTCAAGGGCCTGCCCGAATGTCAACTCTCTTGGTGCCTTCCTTGACCCTAACAGGAAGTACTCATTGCTCCTTCATTTGTACTATCAGAACCCATTTACAGGCCTCTATTACAACACCTGTAAACACTGTATAGTAGCTATTTGTTCCTGTGCCTTTCACCCACCTCCCGTCAGACTGGGAACTCTTCTGGGACAAACCGCACACTGAGGACACCAGGCCCTCAGCAAATGTTTATAAAAGTAGAAATGAAATTTACTGCTGTGTAAACTCCCATGTGTCTTACCTTAAAAGGGTCCTGTTAAAAAGTGATAGCCCAGCCTCATCTGACAGGAAGGAAGAGCCATTGACCTTCCATGGCCAAATGCTCTTGTCCTCTTATCGCTGGAACTCTACAGTGCTATTGGGGGGTGGGGGTGGGATGGGGGTACAGAAATACAGTGTAGTAAAAACCAATTTGTGTTTTTTAAGATTATAAGGCAGATACTCAAATATAATTGTCTAGGCAATAGCAAATACCTAGAATGATGCATAAGAAACTATTACTAGTACATGATCCTGGAGAATGGGTACAGGCTAGGAGGTAATGTGGGAGCTTTTATTTTCCATTCCATACATTTCTGGGCATTTCTACGGTGTTGAGATTTTTGTCAATTTTCAAAGAAATAAACCATTAAAACAAATCTTGTGACTATATCTTAAATGAATCAATAAAAATTAGGTCAATGTTTACCAAAAGACACATACTAGAGTCTCACTAGAAAGTTTATAGCAACATCATTAATAATAGCAAAACCAGGAACCATTCAAATGTTCATTAATAGTAAAATGAATAAATCAGTTGTAATATAGTCATACAATGAGATACTATATAACAAAGAAAATAAATGAAACACAACTACACGCTATAAAATGAATGACTCTTCCAAATATGATGTTGAAGAAAAGAAGCCAGACACAAAAGAGTATGTACTATGTGATTCTATCTATATAATGTACAAAAACAGGCAAAATTTTTCTGTGTTGCTAGAAGCCAGGATGGTAGCTACCCTTGTGGGGAGTGGGGAGGGGAAGTTAATGACTAGAAGGGGACTTAAGAGGGTCTTTTGGGAGAGGAGAGCTGATAATGTTGTTTTGAAATCTGGGTACTAGATGTACAGAAGTGCTTGCTTTATGAAAATTTATCAAGTTTCACACACGATTTGTGTACTTTCCAGTGCATATGTTATACTTCAACAAAAAGTAAACACAAAATAGGCTGCATTGAGATGCCTGAGCATTCCCTAACATCAAGCTGAAAATCCCTCTTAAGTCAGATGCCAACCTTCTAGCCTCCTGGATATTCAGCTGGAGAACCATGGCGGGAAACGGCAGCTAGCTATAGTCCCTAGTGGTTTTAGAAGCACCTGTGTCCTGCCCCGAGGCAGAGCCTAAGTGCAGATAGAAATAAATGGGACCTGAGAGCACTGCAGAGAAGTCAGAGCTTTCTTGGGATGGGATTCTGTTCTCAAAGTTTGCATTTCCAGCCCCATAGTTTGGCTTCTTACTGGGAGAAAATGCAGAGAAGGGAGAGGAGCAGAGATGAAGAGAGGTTTTCAGGTAGGCTCTGGTTTAAGTGCAAGCTGAGTTATGCCCCAGAAGTAAGAGACCAGGGACAGATGATTAGGAGGAATCCTGGTGGGGGAGGGACAAAAGAGGCCAACTACTTACTTTTAAACACTGGCTTCAAGTGGCAATAGGAGGGAGGACTGCCTCAGGTTGGAAGGGCAGGCTAGATGCCCCATTTGAAGCCTGAAGCCAAGTGATGGAATTCACTGCTGGAGCATTTCACCTGGGGGCTCTATTACCAGTTGGGCATGGTTGATCTTCCCTTTGTCCAACTCAAGATAAATACAGCCCCCTCCACAGAGCTGACAGAGCCGAAGTGGGGGTGGGTGCTTACAAACCGAGCCAAAGCTGAAAGAACCAGCCTCCTTACCACCGCCCTCCAGCTGCCATGTTTCAGCAGGCCCATGAGAGAATCCACATTCCAACTCCCAACTCCCACCAGCTCCATGTCTACGCTTCCAGTGGGGCTGTGGAGCAATGCCAAAGTGAGGCCTTTCATAGCTCAAGTCAAGCAAGTTCGGAGTTAGCCTACTACTCAAACTTTGGGGGCTAAAATCTAAGCATGTTGCAGCAAGTTTAAATCCTGGCCATATGAAACTTCCACTAAGAGCGTAAAAGGAAGCAAAAGAGGACTCTGAACGGTCAAAATAGATTTTGCCAAGTCTACACATTCAAGTTCATCTACTTCCTCATTGGAGGTGTCCCTTTAGCTCTCAGAACCCATCTGCGCTCATTTGAAACTCACTTGGTTTGCTGACTTCCAAGCCCATGGCGAATCAGAAGCAGAAAATTACAGTGAACACAAGAGGCTGCTGAAGAAGTGTGTTCTTTTTTTTTAAAGCATTTTATTTTATTACTAGCTTCAAGTATACAGTACATTGGTTAGACATTTATACAGTTTATGAAATGATCCCCCCAATTACTTCATCACCCATCTAGCTCTACACGTAGCTATTACATTACTGCTGACTGCATTCCCTATGCCATGCTCCCCATTCCCATGACCGTCTCTCAACTACTAATTTGTATTTCTTTAACCCTTCACCCCTTTCTGCCAGAAAGCATGTTCTTAACATATTGAGAAGTTCTGATTGGCAATGAAACATGGAAAAGGAGCAGGAAAGCTCTAAAGAGCAGACATGGGATGCCCCAAAAGCCCAGCAGCGAGAGGCTCCTTCATGTGGGGGCAGGCAGAGTCCTTCATGTGCCTCAGCGGTGGAGCAGGATGCTGGCAGCACGTGACTGGCTCAAGAAAAGGAGGCTCTGTCCTGCACAGCCAGACCAAAGGGCCCAGGAGGCTCAGGAGAGACTTCAGGGACACGAACACACAGTGTAGATCCTGCTGCAGAGCTGGACTCCTTTCTGAAGGCAATAAGAAGCCATGGGAAGTTTCCAAAGATTTTAACCCTATTGTTTATTTAAGGTTTGTTGCTTAAGGGAGAAATCCCTCAGCCATCAGAAATCTAAATATAACATGTACTGCCAGGTTTTCTTGATAGTGGATGTTTGAGGAAATCTAAGAATTGAGAGTTAGGAGAAGAAGGCAGGAGAAAGGATGTCCTCAAGCTCTGGAAAGGAGCTGGGAAAGGAATAAGGCCCCACTAGGCCAGTGAGTCAGAAGGTCAGAGGGTCCAGAACATGCATTTGGTCAGAGGCCTGTCTTGCTCCTTCCTGACTGTGAAACCTCAAACATAGTTTTTAACCTCACTTTGACCCTCAGTTTAAACATCTGCAAACTGGGTTATTACCACCTGACGAAGGACTGGGGATACTAAATAAGACAATGTATGTAAAGTGTCTAGCACAGAGCCTGGCATATAGGTGATGCTCAGTAAAGATAATTTCCATTCTCGTTCTAAAATGGCTTAATGATTTTTCTAGCTGCCTTGGATAATAATTCAGAAGTCTGGCTGGAGTTGTTGGAGCACATTCCCAAGGAATCACTGGACTCTCATGGGAATGGCAAGTAAGCAGCCAGAGCCCCAAGGCAAGATGAAGGAAATCGATTGAGTGGAAGATTGCAGGAACTAAGACCACATAGTAAAGTGTTTCAGACCAAGAACTCTGTTCAAATTTGCATTGGGCTCCTGACTCCAGCTCTTACTAGCTATGTGATCTTGGCCAAGTCACCTGACCTCCCTGTGCCTCGGTTTCCTCATTTATAAAATAGGGATAATAATGGTATCTACATTACAGGGTTGTTAGGAGGATCAGGTGGGTTAATATAAGCAAAGCCCCTAAAGGGTCTGGCACAGTAAAGTGCTCTTATAGTGTGGGCTGTGGTCATTAAGCACACAGGGCTTCCCTGGGCTGAGGCAGCCTACCAGAGTGGTTAATGGCCAGGCTCCAGAGAGGGCCCCTTCCTTACCCTGTGCTAGCTATGTGACCTGGAACGATTTATGTAACCTTCCTGTACCTAAATTTTTTCATTTGTGAAAAGTGGAGGTGATATAATAATAGTAGCTCCCTCAGAGGGCTGTTGTTGGGAATAAATGTGCTAATATATATAAAGTGTTTAGGAAAGTGTCTGGCTCACATTAAGCACTGAGTAAGTGTCAGCTATTATTATTCCCTCGCTATAAAGAACTCTGAAGACAATATGGCCCCTAATTGTTTAAAGAGACAGTGACTCTAAAAGATTCTTTCCTCTTCTCAGTTTTTAGGGTATTTACTTCTGAATTTTAGAAAGGAAGATGTGACAGCCAGATAGAATCTTTTATCTCTTGAAAATAAGAAAAACATTTGGATACCTTTTGGAGCTGTCCTCAAGTCCTTTCATTCTCACAGTATGGAAAGCCCCCCAGGGAGTGTGGTAGGGGGCACGTAGCCCATACTCTAGCCTCCAGACAAGGCTACCATTTACCACACACAGCGTTTCTAACAGAAGAACACAAGGCATTTTCTTAATGTGAGGTACCAAGATTGTAATGCTGCCACACTTCCCACTGCCATTTTGGTGATCAGCTCAAGGCAAGGCTGCCTGCTTTACGCTTTAACTTGCTTTTGAGATTTTAGGGGAACATTTTAAAAGCAGTCCTCCAAAGGGAAACAGAAGCTTTTAAGCTTGGGGCAAGAGACTTTTTGTATCTTTCTATGTTGTTTCTCTGAAGACACACTGAAAATGGAAGAACAAGAGGCTAGTTGTCCTATTGTGATTGAGTGAGTTTTGCTGCTGCCAGAGGACAAAGGCTGGATTGACACAAGATGAATTTTCCAGAGGGCAGGTGTCTCTTTTTGTTATCTTTTCCAGTCCTATTTCTCTCCTGGAGTAGAGGGAATGGTGTATTGGAACACAAAACCTTCAATGTAAGCAATGTTACTAGGAGGAAAGACTCAACGTACTAAACAAAGAACTTCTAAATACTGACACTTAATTCTCATAAAGGCAAAGATAATAACAGAAGATGGGGAGTGGGATGGTGATGAGAGTAGGAAAGGTAAGTCATTAAGCAGAAGCAGAAGAAAAAGAGGCACAGAGAGAAGACAGCATAAACACTTAACAATAAGGAAGCAGCTCTGGGCCCAGGGTCAGTCTGGCTAGGTAGGTCATCCTGAGTTATACCCACACATTTCATTCAGAGCCAAGGTGCCTCGGCGCATGGCCTGAACTCTCTGCCCAACACAAGCTCCAAATTCTCAGAATCACAGACTCTTAGAGCTGGAGCAATCTTCTGAGTTTGTCCTTCCTACCCAGTGCAGTAGTCCTTCTGCACTCTCCCTAAATCTTACTGCAAAATGTGTCCTGTGACAGACTCATTACCAGTGGCAGCTGTTCATTGGGGCACTCCAAACATCCCCAAATCCTTCCTAACACTATACTGAGCTAAAATCTGCCTGCCTGTAACTTCAATCAGTTCCACCCTTTATTGAATAAGTGGGGTTCCAATGATATTTTCTGAACAACAGAGGTACATGCTAGGTCTCCTGTCTTAGTGCTTAGTCAGGTTCAGCAACCTTCAAGCTGTGTGACCATTGGCAAGTTATTTAACCACTCTATGCCTCAGTTTCTTGTCTATAAAATGCAGATATTAATTGTAGAGTCAACTTTAGTGCCATTATTATGGGGATTAAATAAGATAATCTATAGAGAATTATATGTGGAATGAACTAGTCATATATTACATGCTTAGTAAACTTCAGTTGCTGAAATCATACAATAAATTGTAGGATCTTCCAAGACACAGACTGGAATGTATTCATCTCGGTAACTTTTTTGCCTAGCACAGGGTCTAGTTGAGTATTAGGTACGAACAAAAAAAAAATGTTTACTGAAAGACTAAATAATTAATTGGCATGCACTCTATTCTGGTGTAAATCACTACATGTGATCTTATGTCTGTGACGACCAGCTCATAAAAATCCATCCCCCAACTACTCCTATGCTCCAAATTTAGCCACTATTTATCATTACTTAATCCAGAAATATCCAACTTCTCTTCCCAAGGTGGTTTGGAGAGTGTTGGCTTGAGGCAAAGGTCACAAGAGTCACACTCCAGACATCAAGTCCAACCAACCCCACAGACAAAGTCTCTGTGAAGTGTCCTGCACTATTTCCCTGTAGGCAGAGTTGTAAAGTGTGATTGATGTGCTATGGCTTATATTGTAAAGACATGTGGCCCTGCGGGCTGCAGGCCCTCTGGAGGAGTGCTGGAGCCTGAGACAGATTTAAGCAAAGAGGAGTAGGAAAGCTCTTCTGGAGATACTAGATCAGAGAGCACGATAAAATGAGATGAGATAAGGGCAGACAAGCTGGGGAAGAGGAAGATGGGGCAACTAACCTATGCCCTGAGTCTAGTTGGAGAGATAGAGCCTTCAGGGTTGTCAGCAACACGTTGGCAGCACAACTGGACAAGGGTAACACCTCCAGCTACCAAACAGAAATGGCTCTACGTGGGGAATGAAGAGAAGCATTAAGGGAAAACTTTACTGGAGCTGGGGCCAGGAGCAAAATGCTCTACTAGAAAAATTAATTATCACAGAACTGCTTGTTAAAAGTGCTGAGCATTTTCCCACCATCTATTTGTGCCTACTCTAGTTTCTAGCAAAGTCAATAGCTCGTGCCTTCTCGTGTTGGGCCCAGGACTCAGTCAGATACTCTGGGTTCCTTAGGGGGACTCCCACATTTCTTGGGCCATAAACTACAAAGCGCCTTCTGGTTCTGTTTAAGATACACAACTGGAAGCAGAAAAGAAAGTGGGTAAATTTTGACTTAATTTTTTTTTCCTAAAAAATTAGCGCTGCATTCCTTAGGTGGGGTTGGGGAGCAGCCCCAGTGTTCCCTAACCTGGGGCTCCTTTATTAGAGCCTCTCTCCCCTAACATCAGGCGTTTTTCCTTCCCGCCGCTGGCACACTGGGTGAATGGCAGGGCACGCCAACAGAACGGAGCTCCCCCACAAGCCCCAGTATCCAGGGGGAGAGCAGAGAGCTTCCCCTCAGCCTTCACAGCAGGGGGCACAGGGAGAGGAGCTGAGAGAGGATTGCTTATTTATTTGTTTCCTGGAACACCCTGTTAAGAATCTCAGCGATTGCAGTTAGTGCCCAATCGTTTGGCAAGCAGAGTAGCTTCTCGTCGTTCCCAGCTGCACGGGATCTAATTCGCAAATGCACCATCTTGCATTCAACACTTAAATGGAAAACAAGCAGCCCAGGAGGGAGGCAGGCGGTCTAACTCTGCAAGCCCTTTTCGGAGGGATTTACGTTTCTAGGTCAGTTGACTGGTGCCGTCCCCAGAGAGGATTTCTTTGAGCGCCGACCCTCTCTCATCTTGGGTCCAAAACCCACTCTGGCGGGGGTTATAAACGGCAATTAAACATGGGGATAAAACGGGATTTGGTTCAGCCTTAGGCCTTGCCAGCATAAAATAGTAACTAAAATCAACTTGAGAGCTCCGATTTTAGAGGGAGATACTGCTTATTCTTCCCCACTGGAAACCTGGTTAAAGGAAATTAAGGCCTCTCTTAAAGGTAACTAAGATTAGAGGGCTGCGTTTCCGTTTTCTGTGTTTCTGTGGGCCGAACGCCCAGGTTGGTCAGCGAGTTTCTATGGGTAGAATGACGAATTCCTCTCGCCTGAATTCTAAAATGATAACTTTGCTTGGTGCTGCAGCTGCGAACCTCTGAGGCGACCAGCGGCCCAGTCCTGGCGGTGGCGTTGCTAGTGAGAGAATGGGGTGAATGGGGAAGGGGAAAGAGCCGCCCCTCAGTGAAAAGTTGGGAGAGCGGCGGGGAGAGAAGTAACTGCGGCTCCTCTGGCTCTCGGCCCCTTTAAGTGCTTCACTGACTCAGCTAAGCTTCCCCCTCAGGTCGCGTTTTTTATGAATGAAAAACGTCCTTACATTCATTATATAAACAAGGCTGTGCTGATTGGCCAATGGCCCCCGGTGCATAAATTATGTAAAACAGACTCCTGAGGGGGTGGGGAAGGACGCGCCGTTGACCAATAGAAGCCGAACTTGATGGAGCAGCTTGACAGGATTTGTCGGCAGTCAGGATAAACAAGAGGAGATGGACAACCGCAGGAGGGGCCTCGGGCCAATGGGAACGCGGCTGTGCTAGGGCCATGGGCCAATAGCGGCGGGCGGAGCAGCGGGCTGCCGGGGGCCGGGCCAGAGCTCCAGCCTGGTTGGCAGCTGCGGCGCAGAG
>NW_006494611.1:4280663-4303926 GCF_000325575.1 Pteropus alecto | reverse complement strand
GCGTGAGCGCGCCTGCGCCCGGGGCCGCTGCCAGGGGAGGAGAGCTGCTGCCTCAGGTGAGGGGGCAACGGGGGAGCGCTGGGAAGGGGCGGGGGAGGCATGGGATTGTATGTCCAGGAACGGGTCCGAAAGGCCCGAGAGTTCACCGGCTGATTCAAAATCTTCAAATTGGGGTGCACTTCCTATTTGAACTGACCCCCCCAAAACTGATCGCACCCTCCTCCCGCGGCTCGGTCCGGTTCGGTTCCTGGGAGGCTTTGGGCGGGGGCGGCTAACGGTTCCGGAGCGCGCGGAGAGCGGGTTTCCGCACGTTGCGGGGGAGGCGCGCCGGAGCGCGAGGTGCGGGAGCTCGGAGGTGGGTATGGGGGCCGTGGAGTTGCGGGCCTTTACAGTCTCTGGAGAGATGAGGGCCCCGAGGAGACTTGGAAGCTCGCGAGAAGAGATGGTTGGCAGAGTTTTGCAGTCGGGAGAAGGGGGCCGAAAGCAGCTTAGGTGGAATTTTTGAGAGGTGATGCCCCCAGAGCACCGGGAAAGGTTAAGTGACATAGGCATGTGCAGCCTTCGGGGTTGGGGATTGGCCCGGAACTTATGCAGGCCTTGCAAGTTTCAGGTTGTGGAAAGTGGGCACCCAATCCCCCCCCCCGCCCCACTCCCACCCCCAGCAGACTGAGAGTGTCAGGCTGCACAGCAATTCTGGAGAAATTAAGGAACATCAGAACAGCGGCTTGGGGATGGTGGGGGAAAAAACGGGTGCGGAGGGGGGATGGAGAGATGCTGGAGCCTCCCGCTGGATTACGGATCCGACCGCATTTTCAGAGGAGGGGAGACCTGGGGGAAACCGAACTCCTGTTTGAGGAGGGGTGCCAAGGAGAGCTACTTGGAGGTTTTGAGGGGCAGGAGGAGGAATTGGGGACGGTTGGTAGCGCCCGGCGCCGCAGCTCGTTTTTATGAATGTGGGTGACTTTATGAATGAAGCGGGTTTCTTTCGTTGGCTCGCTGCTCCCTGCGGCTTTTTTTCCTTTCCCTTTTTGTGAATGAAGCATTGAGCTTTCTTTCTAAAACGCTGGGGTGAGGGGCCTGCGTTGGAGGCTGGGCGTGCGTTGGGAGTGGGGGTGGGGGCGCACCCGAAGGAGTTTTCATGAATGGGGAAGGCTGGGAATTGGGTGGAAGTGTGTCTTGTTTTCTGAATGGGGCCCAGCGCGAGGGATCCAGTTACAGCCTTTACCTGATGTGGCGGCCGCGGCTCGCTCGCTCATTCATAAAACCAGGCCCGCTGTGCGCCGCGGGGGAGGGGCCTCGGCGCGGTGTTAAAGTTTTCCTGGGGGCACCGGGGGAAGGAGGGGGGCACAAAGGAAGTGGCTTAAACTCCTGGATGAACTCGAGCCTTCTCCTTCAGGCTTAAAAAAAAAAATTATACTTTGTACACGATTTTTCTAGCCCTTGAACTCTGAGGGCTGCTTTAAAGATCCTCAGTGCCTCTTTTGGGTTCGCTTATAGCAGCCTCTTTCTTTTGTATAATTAATAAAATACTTTTGCTCTTCATGGTGAGGTATTTTGCACCGTATTTCAACATGAGACTGAAAATATCTCCTCCTCTGATCTGCTAGTCGTTGTCCCCTTCCCCCAGCAGACATTTACAGAATTTTTAAGACTACGATTTAATCGGTCAGGTTTTTGAAGGCTACGGAAGATTTGTTTTCATGCCCCTCAGCTCAGTGCTGATGATTCTCAGATTTTGTATACGAGTTGGTGACATTTGAGAAAGGCTTTATTCTGAACGTTTTTTAGCGCTGTTTAGAAGGCACGCATCACTCCAGGCTAGTGAGAGTATTTTTCTGGGAAGTTATGAATTTTGTCTAGTTCTGCTTCTCTCCCTCTTTCTCTTTGACTTTGAAAATATCGGATTACTTGGGCCAAAGTGCTAAGAGGAGCCTGGCTGTGAAGGGTTTCCTTGCATCCTGCTCACTTACAAAAATTTGATATGCTTCACACAGTGTGAAAAACAAATTGGATGGAATTGCCCACTGAGAAAAGTTCCCCATTTAAAATTTGTATACAAGTTAGATAAAAGAGTTATTCTTAAGCATTTCGCATTGCTGAGAACTGGTCCTCCCAAATTAGAAATAGTTTCCTCCTCTCCATTTTGACCCCCAACCTCTCTTCCCAGCCCCAAGGCTTGACAGTACTGAAACAGTTTAATTTTGTTTTCTGGCATGTTTGAGGAAAAATTGACTTCACAATAAGAAACAAATTGAATTTTCTTTTCATGGGTCTTTTGCTTTAATGCTTTAAAAAAAAAAGATCTGTGGTGGAGATGTATTTAAAATGTGTGCAATGGAATTTAATTTCTTTCATCCATTACTTTCATAGCTATTTTATTCTTTTAGAAGTTGGAATTGTCACAGATATCTCTATAAGTTGCCATGGAGATTACTTTTGACATTACAGCAATGACACCTGTTTGGACAGAAGGTTTAGGTTATAATAAAGAGTTGTATGAAGATGAGTATACCTCTGATCGATATATTCCTGGAACTATATATATAATGTTTTACCAGTGACCTACAAAATGCTTTTAGGAACACTATGTATGTCAGATTCTTAATTGCTAATAATTTGGAATGCTTAAACCCAGTTTCTCTACTTCCTGTCACTGTATTGTCAAAATTAAATTATCTCTTAAAAAAACCCCTAACACTACAAATGCCCTAGAGAGTCTTCTGTTAGAGAAAATCTTAAAATCACCCTTTTATAATGAAAATAAGATCCTTTTTAAAGAAACAGGAGTCAGTAGCAAACCTATATTCTTAATGAGAAAGCAAGAAAAAGAAAAGAATGAGTCAGCAAACGGATTTGATACAAAGCACACTATGACCCTGTGATGCCACTAAGCCTAGCGTTAGTGTGTAAAGCTTACACCTTGAGTGGGCTTTAAGTACTTCAAGGAAAGGTAGTGATTTGCACAGGCCCTAAAGAAAGAACAGTATAAAATTACTTAATTTCTTTCTCTCTCTCTCAGTTAAAATCTCCCAAATTCATATTACAGGAGGACCCCTTTCCCCCCAGAAATTACTCAATGCTGAAACCTTTCAAAGTGATACTAGAGACATTGGAAGCACCATGGATGGGTTTTATGATCAGCAAGTCCCTTTTATGGTCCCAGGGGTAAGTGTATGTGGCTTTTGGTTTGTTTTGTCCTCCCTCTTCACATTTGAGTCTTCTTATTGATTTAGTGACTACCCTTTCTGGGCCCCTTTATTACACTCAAATCTTCACTGTCTGTTGGCCTCTTTCAGAAATCTCGAACAGAGGAATGTAGAGGGCGGCCTGTGATTGACAGAAAGAGGAAGTTTTTGGACACGGATCTGGCTCATGATTCTGAAGGTAGTGAAGCTTTCTCCTCTGTTGTGGCTTCCTCACATGGCTCCCAGTGAAAGCAGCACACAGACTCTTCCTCTTTTTCCTAGCAGAGGAATTCTCATTCTGCTGTCTTCTGTTTTCAATTCCAGAGTTGTTTCAGGATCTCAGTCAACTTCAAGAGGCTTGGTTAGCTGAAGGCAAGTTTCTTGGCTGTCCTATTTTCCATATAAAACGTTTTACTGTGCTTTTTAATAAAACTTAAAAGTCTAAAATAAAAATCTCTTTTCCAGCACAAGTTCCTGATGATGAACAGTTTGTCCCAGATTTTCAGTCTGATAACCGTAAGTACCTTTCTGGTGGTGGCTCATTTGTTCTGAAATTGTTTGGTCTTGGATCATCTATGTCTAGATTGCTCTTTTCAGCTGTAGGCAGCGTTATTTGGACAGTGGAACGTATTTTGTCTCTTTTAATAATTCCTAGTTAACCCCCAAAACATTCGTTTCATTCCTTATTGAAATTATTTCTAAAGTGCTTTTATTATATTGTAAATAGGATTTACTGAATGTAATTCGATCCTAAATTTCTTTTTGCCTAAGAATATTGCAAGGGTTCAAGCTCAAAATTAAAATTAATTAACATTATAAGGTGTTGGACCAAATATCCATTAAGCAGGCATTATCTTACAATGATTTTTGTTTGTTTTATAAATTAAATCCTTGATACAAATCACGAGCCTAACATTTTTTTTCTCTTAAAGGTACAGAAAATAGTTAATGGAAGATTCCAGTTAATTGTTGCTTCACCCAACATGTTGTCAATTTTATTTCTATTTTTAAGTTGATAAAGGGTGGTCACAGGGTGACCTGATTTACTCCTATTTTTCATTAGTTATTAGGACTTCATCATTCAGAAAAGAGTAACTTTTTTTAAAAAAATGGTCCTTAAGTGCTCCTATCATTGAGATAACAAATGCAGTGGGAAGCTCAAAAGATAACTCTGAGCTGGCCAGGGGCATGTTTAGCTTTGCACTGATCTTTCAGAGCTGTCTTCAACAGGTTTTGGGAGGTTTTATGGTCCAGGCAGAGCTATCAAGGACAAAGCTGGCTGATGAAATTTGAGCAGCACAAGGCAGCTCTAGAGAGCATTAGTCACTGGCGAATGAGCAGGTTTAAGAGAGGCCTGGAGAAAATGCTGTCTCTCTTGAGAGTTGCATCATAGAAAAATTCATGTCTCTTAGTCATAGTTTATACTAGCAAGCACCTGAGCCAGGCAAGGATTCGATTTCTCATTTTGTACAAACAAATTCTTCCCAGCTTTGTTTTATCTCGTGTGTGCATGTGTGCGTGTGTGTGTGTGTGTGCATGTGTGCGTGTGTGTATGTGTGTGTGTGAAAATGCTACTGGGAGAGAGGGTATCTTTGAGTCTCAGTAAAAGCCGGGTGTTCTAAATCCTTAAATGAAAGATCAGAGGTACCAGCTAAACATTCTTTAATAATAGGTCTTATAGTCAAGGCGCAATGCCATGAAATTTTAAAAGGAAATAAACTATAACCCACAGATGCATGGTTACCTTAGCTTTGTCACAGCTTGCTGTGGACGTTTTCTTTAGGAAAGTGCATGAATGTTAATTTTTGCCCTTTGATTGCTTTCAAATGATTGGGAAGTTTGTCACTGAAAGGCTAAATACAGAATAACCAAAAGTGTGCGTGCGCGTTTGTGTGTGTGAGTGTGTGTGTGTGTGTGTGAGAGAGTGTGTGTGTGAGAGTGTGTGTGAGAGAGAGAGAGAGAGAAAATAAAGGATTTGTAATCCCACTCTATTCTGTGTTGACAGTTTGGCCCAGCCTTTCCAGTTCTTGCTCAGAGCAGCATAAACTGCAGACTGTTTGGGAGGTGGCTTTCTTGGCAGAGGTTCTTTGAAATGCTTTTATGATACTTGTTTGTTTCTCTGTAACCCAAAAGAGTTAAAAAGGAGGTGAGATGACTGCATTCAAATTGATTTCATGTGCTGAAGCAGAGTGTTCTTTAGAGAAAGATGTCAGCAAGCAAGGTTTATATTTGGAGAGATATTTATCTGCAGGAATAGGCTAAAGTGAAAGAATCAATAAATGTGTTTTGTCTCCTTAGAAATAATTCCTGCTCAGCGAATAGAATGTGCTAAATTCTTTAATTAAATTGCCATACCTAAAATGGAGGTGCTTTGGGAGATGTTTCTGCTTACCAAGTGTGCTGTGTTTTTTCCTTTGTTTGCTCTTTGCTTTAACTTCTTAAGGTTGAGCTTTTCTATCTTTTAAGGATAAAACAGATGGTTGAGTAGCCTCGAAACATAATTTAATAATTCTTTCTCCCTTTCTGACTCTTCTGGAGATGGAGCTTCGAGAAGGATAGATTCATGTAGATTAACGTGCCTTAGAGGTTAGGGAAGAACACAGATGTTGAATGGTGTAGCCTTCATCCACCTGTCCTTGCTGTTATGTGTGACTGGTTTGACCACCATCCGAAAGTCACAGTGTAGACACATGAGAGCTGGGAGAGCCCAGGGCTGGGCCAACTCTTCTCTTTGAGCTCATCTCACAGCCTCGGGTGGAGGATTAGCCTCCACTCCTGTCACCTTCTGGAAGAGCCCATGATTATTCCAGGGGAGGGAGAGAAACTCATTCAAATTTAATGAAACCTTATAAGATGATTTGAATTGACCAATCAATAAAGTATAAAACAAACTTGGATTTGTCTGGTAAAGCAAACCTTTTCTTTGTAGCAGAAGTGGTTGTGACACACATTCTTCTGTAGCCTGCCACTAGTAATAGTCTACCTTTCCTGTTAACGCTGATTCGATTAATTTTCCATCTTGTGTGTGTGTAAGTGTTCCAGATTTGGGTTCCTGCTCATAGGCATCCTATCCATAAGTGTGATTTAAAGAAATGAAACCATTGTTCTTATAAGTCTTATATAAATGCCCAGCTTTTAGCTGTATAGATTTCACTTTATCTCACAAATACAGAATTAATAAAGTATTCCTTATCTGGAAACTATTAAAGATCAAATTCAAGGGAATAGAAAGTGTAACCTATAGACTGTAGGGATTCTGCTAGTGCCTCGCCTCATTGTCCTTTGGTCCTGAGAAGTAACCCTGAAGTTCCCACATTGTTTGAGCTGGAGGTCCCTTGTAGAGATAATCTTGCCTACCCGCTTCATTTTACAGAGGGGATAATATGTAAAATCCAGATAGCTGGGGAGACTGACAAGTGGTTGGAGCAAATGGGAGGGGTTAGGTGAAATGAGAAGTAATAAATTACAAAGTAATATCCTTAAAGAAGCTCTCACAAAGCTGCAGAGTATCAGCATGCTTAGGTGTGCCCAAGGCTCTTCCTTATTATTTCAGATACCTCAAGATGGTCCTCAGGAGAGCCTTAAGGAGACTGCTGGCCTCCTAGTCCAAAACCTCAGTTCTCTTCATTCTTCGATCCTAAGAAACTTATTAAATATCTTATTAAAGTGCTTTGACTTTTTCCACCTAGGATTTGGAAAAGAGAAATCATAAAACAAAAATTATAAAACTGACATGTTTCCTAGAAGACATCAGCATGTATGCAGATATATAAAACTATGTTATATACCCTGGGTATTATAACTTAATGTGTGTATGTGTGCATATCTAAGTGTGTGTAGCTAAATATGTGCATTAACACACAAAACTACAGTAGATGTGTATACATTTTTACTACACATTTTCACAGAATTAACTATAAATCAAAATCATGGATAAGATTGACACTCAATGCTTAGATTTGGGGTGGGGTGGGGATTACATTCATTATTCTGAGCTGAGTGCTTGGGCACTTGAGAGTATTACAAGATTTTAGCGTATATAAATAGTATTTTTTTAAATACAGATTTCAATTGTTTTTTTCTCTTGTTTCAGTTGTGATATTGTGAATGTTCCCTGTCAGCATCTCAAATAACTAAAATATTTTATGCTGGGGCAAAGGCATGATAAAATCTTACTTTAAAACTATAGCCTTCATACCAAATATAATTTAGAGAATTTTTTTAAAATTCGAGTGATCTTATTTTCCTTTGAAGTGTTCTTTTTAGATATGTGTTTCAAAAGGAACGGCTGGACTGTAGAAAGTACGAGTAATTTTCTAAGGACTGGCTAATTAACCGATGAAATTGACTTTTCATAAATACATTGCAATAGATAGCTGGGGAAATAGAATTAACTGTTATGACAGCCCTTGAGCCTAAAACACATTCATCTTAATCTTGTTTCAATATGGGATTATGCAGTTGGATTTTTTGTTTGTTTGTTTGTTTTCCGCCCCCACAGTGTATGAGGTTGATATAGTAGCGGCAGTGCCTTCCTCTTGGAGAGGATACATCATGTTGGACCCAGAGGTGGTGTAGCAAAACTCTTGGTTTACTTGCTCTGTGGTCTTGGGCCATTTCTATTTGAAAGGTTCATCCTAAAGTCTTTTTGTTATGGAAGGTAAGAAAGGAAACAGTAGGCACTTTGAAAATGAGAGGCTTGAGGGAGTCAAGGCTATTAGCTTATCCTTTTTAAGAGCCAGTAGTGGGGATGTAGGGAGAAGAAGAGTGCTGAGGAAAGCAGGAGGAAGACGTGGAGGGGGGAGATTATGTGACTCTAGGTTTACAGTGCTACTTTCAGTCTTTGTTAGCTAGCCCACCACCTGACCACTGAGAGGGTGCCAAATGATTTGAAATCCTTCCTGTTTTGATCACCTCCAAGATTCTTAGACCAAAGACTCTTAAGAAACCAAGACCTAGAGTCCCATTTATCTAAAAGAGCCATATTTTTACCCCAAATCTGTTTTCATCTTACTTTAAATCAGTTAAGCTATTAAAAACAATGAATCTGCCTCTTAGATGTCTCTCTGCTCGTAGTCCTCTAACAAAATCTAGTACCCTTTCCAGTCCTTTGTGTTTGGAGAGAAAGACTAGGGCTGGGCAATTACATCTGGGTCTGCCTAGTTTATCATGTAGGTAGATTCCAGAGGTAGTAAAATCCAGGCATCAATCAAAAACTTACCATCTATCCCCAGTTTTTCATCATGCTTCACTTTTACGAGATTAAGGCATGGGTAGCACGATAAAGCTGAGGGTTTGTATTATCTGACATTTCTACCATCTAGCAGTATGATTGTTTTAATTTCAGTCCCAGAAAAAAATGTTACTGGTCATGGAATTGGGTAGGGGTGAGCTTTTCTACCAAGAGACTGTTCCTTCCACATGTTTCTCGCGTTTTAATGGTGGTAAAGCACATCCAGGCTCAGAGGCTAATAGCCCCTCTCAGGCGCACAGCTGCCCTTGAGGCAGCATGGGCCCCATCTGTGCCCTGGCACACAGTGCTTCTCCACTTGGAATCCAAGGAGTTCAGTCTTGTCATGTTGCAGCTCCCAGCTCTTGGACAAGCGCCAGGCATGCTGATGCCAGTACCAGATTAGGTTGCTTTTTTAAAAATTCATTTTGTGAACTCATCAAGCTCATTTACCAGAGGCTTTGGTCGACAGTTTCTATCATTGTCCCATCCTTCTAAGAGGTTCATTATAAACAAGGGGCAAAAATAGTAGGCCCATAGTGTGTGTGCGAGTGGGCGTGTGTGTGTGTGTGTGGCCATAATGTAAGTACACCTTTGGGCTTGGCAGGCAGATTTCAATGGACTAGCTCCCATATAAAAGGACCCTGCATAGCAAATAAAGTGGGCTCCCCTACTTAGAAGGAAGAAGCATCTAGGGGAAAGTTAAGGCAGAGGGTGCAAGATTTCAGGGAGCAGGATAAGATCTAGCTTTTAAAAGGCCAGGAGTTTTGAGACAGATCTGGAGAACAATCAAGGCATCAAACCCAATTCCATGGTCAGAAACACTTCAGAGAAATGTTTCCCATGTCTCCATCTGAGTTAACTGAGGGTGGGAGTAGGGTCAGCAATGACAAGAGGTAAACATAAGACATTTGAAAACAGCCCAACATGTTATGAAGAAGAGGAAATGATCCATGAGCTGAAATTTATTTTCTGGATTTAATTTTCATAAAGTGGTATCCTTTTCCTTGACATAAATTGAAATTGTTATACTGGCTTCATCAGATCCTTCTCAGGGTGATTATTGAAGATTTGGAAAAAACAAAAAACAAAAACAAAAACAAAAAACCTCTAAGAAACCAAACCAGTCTTTAGCCTTGTACTTTGTGTTGTCCTTGGAGTAGATTTCACCCTCCAATCCCAGATCTTCCCTTTTGAGGTCTCATGGGCATTCACAGGGAATCATAAACCTTATAGTTCAGATGCAGAACCAGGAAAAAGAACTGTGAAACTATTCATAATAGGTAGATCACCCTCAGCCCCTCTGTAGCCAGAGAATCCAGTAGTGTCTTCAGAGACCCTGTCCCTTGGGGAGGAAGCCAGGTGGCACTCGATGTAGCTATTGGCAATGAATGGAAAAGCAAGTAGTCTGGAAAGGCCAGCTTCCAGAGAGAGCTGTACTCTAAAACCAGCTCACCCCCGAGGGCAGGAGAAATATCACTGAAGTCTGTTTCTCTCAGCTGGTAGCTACAGTCAGATTCTGGACCGGGCAGCCTAAGATAGTTTTCTTTTGCTTTTCCCCTTTTGCCAGAGGGCACTTGCCGACCTCTCTTCTAGCAGACTTGCATACCCTTGCAGATTTCAGCCGGAGTCTTGGCCATCTGAATCTTAGGGAGGGTGCAGAGCAGGCAGGCGCCTGCAGTGTCTGAATTTCTTACATAAACACAGCTCGCTGAGAGAGCAAGCGTCCCTGCAGCGACAGCTGGGCTCTGCTCCGCCTGCCCCAGAGAGCTGAGCTGCCGAGTCCCCCTCTTGCTGAATGGAGCATTCCAAATTGGTTGTGAATGGAGGGCGGGGCTCCCTTGCAGACTTTTTCAATGAATAACCAGACCCCATTGTGCAGCCTGTGGAAAAACAACCAACTCAAACAACACTGGGACTGTTAGAAATATGCTTGTGATTGGCAGCTTGGAGAACCTCCAAAATTAGTTTCCTTTGGCTTCCCTGCTGCTCCCTGTTCTCAGAGCCTGGGCTTAATGGGGTTTGAGATTTCTTGTAAGTGCTGACTTTAACTCTCCAACTGCCAGGCTGGTGGCCTGAGTTTATGGGGAAGGGCTGCTACTGACCAATGAATCTGCTCCCCTTTCTTGGTCTCCCATTTTAGACCAAAGCTGTCTAAAGAGAGTGATAATAAGAGAGGGTGGTTTAGCTTTCCTGGAGAGAGAGGTGTTGAGACTTGATCTGAGGATATTACCCTTTTATCTCCTGCTTCCCATGGGGCTGTGGCTTTAGTTTCCCCTTGAAGATTTCTGCCTGCTCTTCTACTGCAAGCTCCAGCCTTTACTCCAGGCCTGAAGAACGGGTGTTTGCCTGCCACAACACAGATATTTCTTGCTTAGGCTTACATTTTAACATGAGAGTGACAAAGCTGTAATTTTTCTACTCCTTGGCCTCTCTCTCCTATTTAATTTCCCACTGTGGTTGGATACATGTACTTTCCCAGACTGGTACTCAGCGGTGGGGGAGCCTCACTACGGCTGCAGCCCTTTCAATGGGTTCTCCTCAAATGCCTTGCTTCTTCAAATGAACACCCCAGGAAATACCAAAAAGAACATAGCCTCTGAGCACCCCCAAAACCAGAGTGGCCTCCTCACCTGGGAATGAGGCCAGGTCCTAGGGGTTCACTTGCCTCTGTAGTGCCCGCCCTAAATGTTCTGATGAACAGCTAACCTCTCATAGGTACCCCTCCCTCCCCGCAAAGGGCTATGTGGGCTAGACCAGGGCTGTATAAGCATAAAAAGGACAATCTGTTAAAAAGCAAAACAAAACTTAACAGTAGTTCAGTGTAATTTCCTCAAGAGTTTTTTGAAGAGCTCTTCTTAGTCCCTATTCTTAATCTTCACAACCAAAATGAGGCTATTTGCATTAGCGTTTTGCTGTAAGTAGTTTTTCTAAAACATGTCCCTTGCCATAAAGTGTCCCTTCCCTATTAAAAGAACAGGCCTGGGCAGATTGTCCTTTTGTGAGAGAGTTTGAAACCTCTCAGGAGGTAACCCTAGATATCAGCTGTGTGAGAGGATGCTGATATTTGTGCTTCTCCAGAGGGGCTGAGGAGGACTTGAGCTTACATAAACACTTTTCAGCCGAGTGCCTGGAAGTGCTTTGTAATTGCCTGAAAGGGCACTTACCGAGGGTCTTTTATCCATTTCCCATAGAAAAGGTAGAAAAGAAGAGGCGGGATGTCTCTTCTATGTGGCCGCCCACAGTAAAGACCAGATCCTGGAATGCCTACCCCAAGTTTCCTAATCTGAATTTTGATAGAGAATAATTTAGTGTAGATAACTTCACTGTGCTGAGAGATACCTTCAGTCAGAAAATGCGTGCCCCTCAACTCCCTTCTCATTCATTCCTTTCTGCCCCACCAGCCATGGAATCTTATTTCTTGAGGAATAAGAAGAAAGCGCCATAGGGTTTTAATGTACGGTATTCTATAATATTCGACAAATATTAAACTTAGTCCCTGCTTCCCAATTTCCGTTCTTTTGAAACAGGAAACAGTATCTCTTCAGCTTTAAGTGTCTCCAGAAGCGGAGAACCCCTGCATTATGTTTATGTCTGTCTCAACCATAGCCCCCTGCTCTGCCCGCAGCCAGTACTCGGTGAATATATTTTGCACACCACCACATTCTCTGTTGTTCCCTTCTGCCACATCTTTCAGTAGCCCCCAACACCAGCCTCTAGCTGGTAGGGCAGTAATTCTATAGAGGGTCTAAAACCTGAGTTCTGAGAGTCCTTGGGATGACCTTAGAGATGAATAGAAAGAAACTAGTTAGGGTTATTTCTCATTTTCTGATTCCTCTTTTAAACATATACACACCAGCCAAGTCTTTCTAGGCTGCGTTTAAACTTTGCACAGCTAATGCTACGTTTCCCAGTAAGACTGCATGTGCTAGAGAACAAGTCATGGTTTAGGCACACATTTGTTGAGTTTCTGCTTTTAGGAGGAGGGCTATAGACAAAAGTAATGGTTCTTAAAGGAGAAGCTAATCTCTCTAGAGTTTAGATTTTCTACTGTCAGATTTTAAAGATGAATTTTAAATTTGAAGATAAAATTGTGATTAAATTTCTTTCAAGTATTATTAACATTTCTCTTTAATGCCGGTTGATATGAGAATTATATAAATCGGGAATAAATTATAGAAGGGATGATAAGAAGGTTTAGTTGTGCATTTTTTTCCCATTCAGGAAAAATGCCGTTTTCCCTTTCCCTGACGGTGTATTCCACAGTGAGCAGCACTTCATGGTAAAAATCTGTGGCGCTTGACGGAAGGCCCACAGTAGAGGAAGCCATCTTGTCATATCTAATAAAACTCAAGTTAGAGGACAGAGTTCTCTTTAGACTTCTTTCTCCACCATGAAAATTAAACAAATTTGTCTGTCATATTGGCTAAGATTGGGTATTAGTATTCTTTGAACAGCTGCTGCAGGAAAGTAGTTGGTATGAATAATACTCAGATCCTCCTTTTGGCATAATTAAGCCTGTCAATCACCGTTTTATCTTACCAGTCTCTTAAGCTTGAAAGTAACAAAAGCCCCAGGTAGAAGCAAAGTCTCCAGGCTGTAGGTCTAAAGAGATCCACCTATGGTAGTGGAAAGGAGAAGGTGAGTTCAAAACCAGAACCACTAATTTTTACCTTGACTCGCCTCTCAGTCAGCTCTGTACACTCGGACAAGCCCTTTACTTGATGATGCTGTCAGATGCTTTGGTTTCTCTGTAGCCCACAAGTTTGGGGATGTAACAGTCTTACGCAATTAGAGATATTCATTCTGTACGAAATATTTTTATGAAAGAGCCCCATACCTATTAACACGTAAGCCCCACCTCAGTCAAATTTGGGTCAGTTCTTTTCTAAGCTCCTTTTCCTGTCTTTAATTTCTGACTCTTATTTTCAAGGCCTCTAGGTTTCCATTTTCAGAATTCTAAAGTAATAATATTAAATTGTTAGGATAAATGAGTCCTTTGTGGAACTACACAAATCCAAGCTGTTTCAAAAATAATACTGAAGTGTGGAGAGAGTGTGAACTTAAAAGAAGTAAATCCGAAACTAGTTTATCTGGGTCAAAAAGAAAAAAAAACCCTCTCTACTACCATCGCTATTAAATTATCTTCCTTAATTGACAACAGAGATTTTCTTTTTAGAAATGAGTTTTTGAAAGATTTGCAGTTTTGTAGCAAGAATGAGATGTAGCTATTCCACGACAGACTCTCTTTCTTACAGTTCTTCTTCTGTGAGTCAGGACATCCCTGATGTAGTACATACATCCCAGGTGGGCTCCTCTTAGTAACATGACCACTTCTTTTGGGAGGAGGAGAAAAAGAACATTAATATAAAGAATCTCTTGTCTTCTAGTTTAGCCGGACTCGGAATAGAAACCTTTAAAAATCACCTTTGTCATTCGTTATTATTACTGATAGAGGTGAAGAAAGGAGAAGGCCAGTATCCCAGATTCCATTTAGCACTGGACCTCCTAGTTGATGACCAGGGACATGACCAGCCAGCACCTTTACCCTGATAGACTTGCCCCTGGACCACAGGCCAGCCTTGAGGACTCTTCTGCTCCCCAGGCCTACAGCAGGGCAGTCACCTCCCTGAGGCCCATTATTACCCTGAGCTCTTCTCAGGGTCCTCTCAGCCTTTGGAAGGTGGGAGCAGCTTCCAGCTCCTTGCAGCTGAAGAGGTAAATGGCCTCAAGGACCACTTTTGCTTTTCCTAGCCAGAGCTATCCCTCCACTGTTCTTTAGGATCTGATCATCATCCTTGACTTGGATCACATTTTATCCTCTCTGCAGTGAGAGTAAAGAGGTAGGGGAAGCCTTGAGCCCCCCTGGAGGTTAAGGTGCCCCCCCATTTTAAGTGGTCTGCCTCTGTAGTATTCTCCCACCTTTTAGGTTGCACTTGTGCATTAGATAGTGACCTCCCAGACTGTATTTCATGGGCAAAATTTAGCTTTTCATCTCCTAACCAATAGTATTTCAGCTGGTGATTTGATTTTGAGAGACCACATGCTGGTTCTGCCGACCAGCTGCTGCCATTGCTAAAAGAGGCCATGGAAGAGGGGATTAGGGAGGGAAGAAATTTTTCGTAGGATGTTGTAATCATCCTACAAGCTGGGCCTAACAGAAGCAAACCTTCAAGTCACTCCCATCTCTTCCCAGTTATATGAAGCCACTAGATAATATAAACATCATAGTCCAAATAATATGATCCCAACTATGTAAGAATGCCCTTAATAAAGCCCTTTCCTGTAAAGTATAACCTCCTTGTCAAGTCAATCCCCCTTTCCCACAAATAAATTAAAATCCCTTTATAAGTCTAAAATCATCATTTTCATCTTTTCCTCCTCTTGCTGTAGCCAGAAGGGCTTTGATTGGGGGTCTAACAAAAGCTTCAACCTGGGGGGGCCCGTAAGCTGGAATGGCTAATGTGCTCTGGCATCTTTGGAGCTAGATATCTCCATTGTTGAATCTATCTTGTACATATATTCCACATTCCAGGGAGCAGTAAGGGCATAAAATACCATAACACTGGCCCTGTACAAACAAAATTCACAAACACTTTCTAAAGCCAATGTGAGCCCTGCAGCATCTTGTCATTGAAGTGCCAGTTCTATGTACACCCAGCATCTCTCCAGAGAAAGCAAAGTTCTGTAAGCCCAATACATTATGCGTGGCACCACCTAGACCCATGTTGCTGTTGTCAGCTTGAGTCCATAGTGGAGATTTAGGGTTATCTGAGATAAACAGAAAATGGAAGAGTGGCTTACAGAGCATGGCCTCATGGTTTTAACTTTTTCATGGTATCGATTCTGTTGTCTGATTTAAAACCCAAATGTGAGAAATTCTGTCAGTAACTCTAATTCCTGTACCCTGGGAGGAATTCTACTGCATTTGAAGGTGGCCTCTTAGAGATGTTTCAGATACTCTTTTCTACTAATGTCGTTTATACATTTTTAGAGTTGGACCAGTTTTTTTTCTAAGCTCCTTTTCTTCCCTTTAATTTCTAATACTGTATTCAAAGCTTATGGACTTTCATTTTCAGAATTCTGAAGTAATCTTCTGATGACCTTGCTAACCTTGTTTTTCTGCCATCCAATTTGTGAATTGAGAGGGGACTGTCTGGAGACACAGTCTCCACACTCTTTTATGTAAGTGCCTATCATTTTTAACAGCAGCTCACCAACAGTATTCCTGGACTTGTATTCTGAAACAACTTTCAGGTCTTGAATTTCCAAATACTTGGTATAACCTCATCTACTCTTATGGGCAGGAAAGGTGTCTTCTTTCCTTACCACTTTTCCCACTGTTGCAAGACTTGGCTTTAGTTTGGTTGGTTATGATTTCACTTTGGTATTCCCCCACCATTTTCATACAGGGTCATCAAGCTTAAATCCTGCTCTCTTGGGTTGGTCCTATTTCTATACGAATGTAACCCTAACCTTATTTGTAGCCAGAAGGGCTTTGTTAGGGGGTCTAACAAAAGCTTCAACCTGGGGGGGCCCGTAAGCTGGCTGTCTTTTCCCATAGTCCATATCATGCTAAGTGGTTTTTTTGTTTGTGTTTTTGTTTTTTTTTTAGCCGATTACTCCACATTTCTAGCTCTAAATCATAAAATATAGAGTGTTTTTTTTTAATCTGCACACCAATTCCTGAAGCCTCTCTTCTGCTGACTGTAGGTTTTTCCTATTACACTGGAGAAATCTAATTCCTGGAGCCAGATGGTCCAGGAACTAGCTTTATCAGTTGCTAATTTGGCTCTTGTGTTATTTATTGTACAGATGACATTGACCATATAGGAAGGACTTATGTAATTGTTAATAAATTCTTCTATTTCATGTTTAATCCTACACCATGGATGGAGCCCTGAAATATACCACCAAGACACTAGTCTTTTTGTCCTCGCTGAGAAACAGGACAAGTAGGAGAAAATGACGTGGAGAAATCAACGCCATAACCCTACCCCACTGCCACCACCATGATTAATCTAAAATACTGAATAGTGCTCAGTGACAATCCTGAAGAGATCTTTCTCTATCCTTCTGATGCCAAATTCTATCCCAGAGCAAGAGCCTTGCTTTCTTCATCTAAGACTTTGCTCAGGACAAATGCAGTTATTCGTGCAGTTGGAGATTGCAGAATGAGCCTGCCCTGAAATCTCGGTCCCTGTATGTGTTATGACACCTACGTGTTGACTATACCATATGTTTGTCATATATCCTGTGAGCTGCATGAAGAGCCTTGATTCCATACTAGAGTCCTACTGCCATTCTTGGTTACCCAGAACGTGAATGTGCAGGGGATTCTCTAAGCTAACAATACTTTATCACAATTTAGATCTTCAGCTTCATATTCCTTTCTGATCTCCTAGCCTGGTAAGCTGGGTTAGACGAGTTGGAGCCCCCAGAAACTCTTGCGTGGTTTTTCCCTACGGCTCAGAGCTCCAAAAGCCCAGACCACCCATTTCAAGCTTCTTCTCCTGGTCCTGGCCCTGCTCAGCCTTTTCGGGCAGAAGGAGCCAAACCAGCTGCTTGGGAGGGAAGAGCTTGAAGGCGAATCTTGAGGTAGAGAACTTTAGTCCTTTTTAATTTTGCCAACCTTCATACATTGGTGATGGCTGTATTGTACACTCCTGGAGATTCTGGGAATGAAATCTAATGAATTGTCCTGATGTTCTGGTAATGTTCTAAACCTGTTGTATATACATATTCACAAGGAGTGGACGTTCTCCATTTTTTTCCCCAAGAATGCTTTGTGGTCTTCAGTTGAGCGTATGTTTTGGTTCCTGTTATATGTATATTAATATGTATGTGGAATTACTGATAGATTTTAGTTTTGTCAATATTTCATCCTCGTGTAATTGCTGTCTTTTTACCCCAGGCAGTAGGAGAAGTGGCAAGAGGCAAGTCTTGGTGATAGCAGTAGCAGTTTTCATTTTGCCCTCTCATGGGTGTTCCCTTCTCTTTTCTAAGTGAGCCAGAACCAATAGTAAATTAATTAATTAATTAATTAATTAATTCAATGAATGAATAGGATAGAATAGAATAGAATAGAATAGAACAGAATAGAATAGAATAGAATAATTGAGAACCACTGGCTTAGACATTAGAATATGACCAACATTTTTCCTTGTGTAATTTTAGATTCCCGGGGCTATATTATCGAAACATGGTAAAGGTACAGGATATACAGGACAGTATTCTTCCAGTTTGGTAACAGGCCAAGAGTGGCTTTCCTCGTGTGTGAATGCATGGTTTAGAAGTTCTTAACACAGCTATTTTTGACCTGTTAGTCAACCATAAATAAAAGGATTTTTTTCTTTTAAGTATCTCAGAGATGGGATATAATGTGCTTTACTGATTTGTTTTTAAAACCTATTGCTGCATTTGTTTCATTTCTCTGTTTATAGATTTTCTTTTTCTTTCTGGACCATTTGAAAGCAAGTTGCAGACATTTTGACATTTCACCCTCAAATACTTTAGTGTGCATCTTCGAAGATTAAGGACATTCTTCTTTGTAGCCTAAGAAAATTAACCTTTATCCAGTAATATTCGGAATTTCCCAATTGTCTCCCAAATGTCTTTTATAGCTGATATTGATACTGTTTTTGATCTAGGATTCCATTAATAACCATACATTGCATTTTTTGTTACGCCTCTTTCATCTTCTTCAGTCTGTAACATTCTGCCTATCTTTTTTTTCCCCCCATAACACTGAATTTTTTTGAAGAGGCCTGGCCAATTTTGTAGGTGCTGACTTTTTTAGGGCACATTTTGAAAGGATATGTAGAAATGCAGACAACATACAGGAGTGCTGATCTTAGGTCTGGAATCTCCTATCTTGTCAGTTCTCTCGCCTATCATATCCATGCCATATTAACCTCAAAACACTGGTAAAAGCACAGAATGAGTGAGATGGAAATATTTGGGTCAGAAATAGTTTGTGCACATTTAATGAGAGGGCTTTTGAGGGACTCATTAAAACTTTTTTAGCACAGCTTACTAAATAGTTGATTTTATTTTTTTATGGATGATTTTCACTATGTTCAGTTTTTGAATTTATATTTAGAGAGGTCAGCTGTGTCCGATATTAAAGAAAATGGCACATTTCTCTATACCTCCCCCAATTCTTCTTTTAGAACTTGTGCCCTTCAGCTAAATTTGATAACACTTCAGATTTTTATTTTCGGAGACTGTTTCCAGGCAGAATCTATGTTAACCATTCAAACGGGTTTGAGCATGTCTCTTAATTGGTTTAGAAATCCAAAAGCCATCTCCTTTTCCAGATGTTGTTTTTTAAGTTCCAGAACCACTTACTTTATCTCCCTTGAACCTCCTTGGTTCCCAGAGCAGAGTATTCTGTCCTTATCATTCACTAGTGCTGCTATAGCAATTATAAAGAATATTGTGATATTAGGAATATATTTTATGCTTGAAATGAATTTCTAATCTTTTCAGCCCTAGCATAAAAACATCTCTGACCTCCTCTGGTAATATGGTAGAACTTATAAGCTAAGCTTCATGCTGGCTACCTTTTTTTCTTATTAAATAGCTTTGTCTCACAATGTGTCCCCAAAATACATACATACATACATACATACATGCATGCATGCATGCCAAAGCTAAGGAAAGGCAGCAGTATTTTGGAAAGTAGGCCTTTTGGCGTATTTGTGCTTGTGAAAACCACAGAACACAAGGGGCACTGCATCTGGTGACTTAAGCCCTCTGGTCTTTGCCAACAGGGTACTCTGACAAGGGTAAATCAGGAGAGAAGAGGCTACACCTTCCTTCCAGGTGGCTTCTTCAGTTCTGTTTTGCCAGTGTCATTTTTAGATTCATACGTCCCTCTGATTGATAGTCTTTCTCTCTGCTTTCCTTCCTCATGTTTCACTCATTGACATAAGCAAAGTATGGTATTGGCGTATGTCTCAGGCTCCCCTGCCCTTGCATTCTTGAACTACACAGTACATATTTCTTACTAGAGAGGGAAATGAGATGCAGTGGTAGTGCTCTAAGAGAGGAACGGTGAGCTCAAGCTGGTGGCAAAGAATGTCGTAAACTTAGGGACAGACCTTCGCTTTAGGGTCACAGCTCTGGAATCTTGAGAAGTCTCTGACCACTCTTGCGTACATTCTGCATCATGTTTGTTCAGAAGTGCTGTGAGAGGCTCTGGCCACCTGAGATTCAGTCTCATGGACATTCTGATCAAGTTCTGTCATGAGACACAACTTTCTATGTAAAATAAGAAGATCATGGCTGTCGAGCGTGACCAAATAAGCCCCACCCCAAGGTCAGGCCTGCACAGCTGATTTGGGAAAGATGAGTCTTCTCCATAGGAAGGTAATGAAACTAAAGAAGGGAGGAGGAAAACCCCAAAACAAAACCTGAATAACAACAACTGGTGGAAGGCAGGCAAAGCTTATGTGAGAAACGGGAGAAATAAGGATGGGCTTAGTCTTTCCCCGCCTCAGACTGCAGTATAACTAACTGGCATTTCTTTTTAACACTCACCAACCACATATATAGAGTATGTATTCACAACAAAGTCTGTGGCAAATTGAAACTTTGATGATTATGAAAAACCATAAGAAAGGCTTATTAGACAAGGTGTTTTTGTCTTTCTAAAAAAAAAAAATTCTTTTGAAATACTGTTGTTCATCATAACATTCAACTAAAGTGTTTTCCTTTGTTTTGATCCTTGGTGCTGTAATAGTGAAGTTCACTGCCAGCACGGGCATGGGGTGGCTTCCTCGGACAGATTCCACAGGCCTATACTTGTGGGAAGGAAACAGATTTTGTCAGCAGAGGGATTTATTATTTCTCGTCAATGGGCCAGTTTGTCTGTTTTTTCTATTTTAAAACAATTGGGCTATTTCTTTGGAAGACTGCTTCTATACCATCACAGAGGAAAGACTTGCTAAAATCTGAGAAATCTTAGTTTTAACTTGCTGATGCAATTTGACTCAGACGGGGCTGTTTTTTGTAAAAAACAGAAACTTAATGAAAATAACATAGCAATCATAAGCTTGATAAATTTTCACAAACTGTACAAGCATTTAGATCGAGATCCATAACTCATCAGAATACAAGAAGACTCCTTGTGCCCCCTGAACAGGCACTGCCCCCAGACTCAAGAGTAACCTCCATCCTTTTAAACACGATAGGTTAGTTTTGTCTCTTTTTGAATGGTTTGTAAATGGACTCATACAGTAGTAGTCTTTTGTGTTTGGTTTCTTTTGTTCAGCTTATTTGTGAATGTCCATGTTACTAAATATACTTGTAATTTCTTCATTCTCATTTCTGTAGTGCTTAGATTTTGTTTGGGGTTACCTTGAGCCTATAGATAAATTTGGGAAGAAGTGGTATCTTTACAATATCAAACTTTCCAACCCATGAACGTGCTATATCTTTCCATTTATTGAGAGTTCTCTTATTTACCTCAGTATTTTTTAGTTTTTAATTTAGATATCTTACATGTCTTTTATTAAATGTAGTTTTAGATATTTGATGTTATATATTGCTATTGTAGATGCATTTTTAAAAATTTCACATTGTTTTAGTTACAGTATATAGAAATAGTTATTTTTATATATTGGCCTAATGATCTTGGTAAATTAGCTTACTTATTCTTATACTTTGTGGTTAAATTTATATTTTCTATGTACCAACCAGGTTATCTGAATAATGACAGTATTGTCTTCCATTTTAATCCTTTTGCCTTTTATTTATTTTACTTGACTTATTTCATTGGCTAGGATCAAGCCTGATTTTTGATCATTTTGTCAGAAAGAGTTTCCTAGTAAGAAGAGCAACTATAAAGTTAAGTTGATTGATTTGTGAACATCATATCTAAACTTAAAATGGTGTGCTAGTGGCCTACAAAGCAGTACATTGTTCTTTGTAGTACATACCCAAAGAAAATCTTGCGAGCCAGCCACCCTTGTGTTTCCTACCCCTAACAAGCAGAGACTCTCATATATATTTGTGCACGGATACTTAATATAGTTCTTGTAGTCAAATAGGGGTCAGACAGCTCTTGCTCTTGCCTCAGAGGTGGCATTAAGAGGATATTGTCAAGAAACAGTCAGGAGGGGCAGGGCATTTGGGGAGAGATGGTATCCATGGCAACAGTGTTAGTGGCCAGTCAGTGACTGACTGTAGAAGATACCCAGTATTCCAGAGTGCCTGCAGTCATCTAAATGAGCAGAAGATTTTGGTCAGCTGGGATGTAGGAGGTAGAATGAGATCTTTAGATGGAATACTGGAACTGGAGGCAAGGATTGTAGGAAGTAAAGTCCACTGGAGTCAAGAAATATTAGCCACCAGTAGGAGTGAGAGAGGGATCATGGGCATTTTGGTGGCCTAGAGATAGGGAAAAGTGTAAGTCCTTGAGTGGATTCAGGTGAATCAGGTGTGCCTCTAGCTGGAGAGTGCAGCGTAAACATGAGGATACAGACCATGAAATTTGGCAAAAAGTGTTCCTCCACTCTTCTTTGGTGTTGTCTTCTTTCTTTATCTCTTTTCCTGTTTCTTTTAATCCCTTTTTGATTTAGTCTTTTTCTTTTATATTCCCTCTGAGAGGCCATGTGATGGAATGACTAAGAACTGTTTAGGTAGGAGTCCTGACCACTTACGGCTATGCAACCGGGGCAGATTACCTACCTTCTTAAGCCTTCAGGTTTAAGGTCTTAAGGTTTTCTCATCTATATTGGAGACAGTGGAAGTAGCTTTCTTACTGGGTCAGGAAGATCAAAAATAATATACCTAAGGACAACTTGGCACAAAGTAAATGCTAAGGGGTTTGTCTGGCTAGCCATCTCTTGGACTGCCTGCCTTGTTCTTTTCCAGAGGTATTTGTTATCCATTTTTCCCTTGTTCTAGAGAACTTTCTCTCAACCAGGTGTAATGTGGTATTTTTGCTGTTTTAGTGGGGAACTCTTGCCTCCTCTCCCCTCTATTAGCAGCAGCTCCAAGACTGAGCAATTTCTTTAACTCCTTTGGGCCTCAGGGTCCTCATCTATAAACGTAGGGGCCTGGATTAAGTGGACTATGAGGCCTTGGTCTAACACTAATTGCATCTGTGAGAAGATGCTAAAAGATTTCTCACTAAATTATATGTGCCATGAAGAAAGGACCACGTCCATTTTGCTTATCATCATATCCCGGCACCTCCAGGATTCCTGGCTCAGAGAAGATGCCCACTGAATGAATGATTGAAATCTTTCCAACAAGGAAGGTGGTCCATATTCAACAGGAATTGTTGTCCGAGCACTATTGGCTTTATGGGCCTATCTTCTATAACTCTTGAATTTGAACTCAAATTTTCTAATTTTAGAAAGTGTTTATCAACTCAAATAGTCAATCATTTTATCATTTCTTTTCAAACTTCCTCAGGAATTTATGACCCTTTCTCAATTTCAGTTTGTTGCCATGCTTTATAGTCCTAGGTCTCTGTCATCGTTTAGTAAGTCACCTGTGTGAAGGTAAATACTCTATTTTTGAAAGCACAGTGTATAATTATACAACATCATAGCACCATCTGCAAGGTGCTGTGCCATTTTCTTTATTTTTCAAGCATCACATATCTCATTTTCCAAAGGAGGGAACAGACTGAAAGCAAGGAGCATTCTTTGAGCTTCTTCTAAGTTCCTGCTTTAAATATACCACTGTCTCAGACCAGCGCATGCCATAATCAGGCTCCTTCACACGTCCTCTGGCCCAGCAGTCCTTTTGGAGAGCTGAGCCTTCTTCCTTAGCACTTGCAGGGTCCCTAATAGCTTTCCTGTCAATGATCTGTGAAACTTTCAATTCTCAT
>NW_006494611.1:4263091-4280637 GCF_000325575.1 Pteropus alecto | reverse complement strand
CGAATGGTTGATTCCTGGGGAAAAAATATTTATGACTAACATTGTGCCTAGCCTTGTAGGGTAGATGTGGTTAAGAATTAATTGGAAATATAATCCATTCAGTCACTCATTGTCTCAGTGCATTCAGGCTGCTGTAACAAAATACCACAGGCTGGGTAGCTTATGAAAAACAGAAATTTATTTCTCACAGTTCTAGAGGCTGGAAGTCTGAGATCAGGGTGCCAGCATGGTCTAGTTGTGTCCTCACATGGCTCTGCCCTCGTTACCTGATAACCCCTGAAGACCGCCCCCCCGCCTCCGCCCCCGCCATCTTTTAAAACCATCACATTTGGCATTAGAATTTCAGCATATGAGTTTGAGAGAGACACAAATGTTCAGACCATAGCACTCATCTGATAGTTTTTGAACTCCTTTGTGAAGAGAACATAAGATTCTAGGTATAAAACAATTTGGAGATACTAGAAGATACCATATAATTTAGAGCCACAATGGTATGGTACATGCTAAGAGTAGATGTAGATTTGAAATCAAGACATCAGAATTAGCTGGCAGTTTAGATTCTCTTGCAAAATGGCTCTGTTCCCAAAGCCATTATAAACTTTTTCTTCTGGGGCGCTTTGGTTTTGCCCTCTGGCGTCAGTTTTGTCAATAGAACTGGTAACTTTTATAATAATATGAACACGTCAGTATATTTCTAAAACCTGAAATGATAAAATTGACTAACACCCTAATTGTTTACTTTCTAAACTTAAGACAGAGATTATAAATTATTTTCTTTAGATAAAGTAAGGCAAATAGATTTATCAACAACGTGGCACGTTTATTTTCTTTGGGACATCATCACCTTTTCTCACTATTCGCCAAAACTTTTATGGCAGAAGACTTGTAAAAGAAGAGGCAGCGACAAAGGGGCAGTGCCGAGACCACCAGAATATCCACTGCATTGGGGAAATGGTTTTCTGTGTCAAGTTGTCTGACTCTCCCTTCTCATTTACTAACAACATTCTAACAACAACAAGCTTAGCCATTTTCTGTGTCTGAATGTCTGAAAACATTTGGTAATAATTGAGGATTGGCTACCATGATGTCACCATCAAAAAATCAGAGAGAGACTCTAATGACTTCTAAATATAATCTGCCAGTTCTGAACTTATTTCATGTATTCAGGAATAGCAGTTGGCATTATGTAGGAAAAGAATTATGAAAACCTGTCCTTTCTAGTCAGTCACTGGCAGGACTTTGCTTTATACACTTGTCATCTGTGATAGAGTCATCTGTCTCATTTGTTCACGTCTGAGACCAGAATTCGGGGTTGGACAAGGCACAGAGAAACCAGTTGGTCTGAAGATTGTTCAGTCTTATCAGACAGAAAAGGGATGATTGTTTAGCTAATTCTACCTAGTATAATCACTAAGAATTAACCAAACTCCTGGAAGTATTTTAGGAGTAAACATTGAGTCAAACAGAATTTTAATGAGTTACCAGGGCACTGACTGTGATGCAGCATCCTTAGAATTGGTCTGTCTGCTTTGGGTAAAATGCCTTCTCTAAAATGAGTTAGCTCCTAGAGAAGACAGAAAAGGCAAACCTGGTTGGTTTGGATGGGCCGCTGAATGTAAGTCACCTTCATTTGAAAAACTTTGTTACTTTGCCCTCTCAGAATCACGTATGGAATATGCAGTTGACTTCCAAACAAAGCAACAGCCCTGTGTACTATTTCATCAATTTAGGAAAAGTAATTGACACCATCTATGAAGGGATCGGTTTTGAAAACCTGCCCTTCCTGGTTGGTCACTAGGAAAGGCATAGAACAGACATAAGCACAAAAGTTTCCACGACTTTTCCTGTATGTAGTTAGCTTTTCCTAGGTTGTGCTTTGTTGTATTCCTTCGCTTTTAAATTTTTTGAAATACCCCTCAAGTTGAGTTTAATTTACTCAGACCTGATATTTAGAGTTGCTTGAAGGACTTTTAACAAGTTACATACTTAATTTGTACATATTCCTCTGTATATGAAATGTATTTCCCAGAGCAATTTCTAGCCTTTGATAAGCTAATCTGTAATGTATACCAGTATATCTTTTGCTGTTTTGTTCTTTTTTTTATATGAAATTCTACATAACTGCCATCCTTGGTTTTCTATCATACCTGCATTTTTTTTTTTTTTTTTTAAAGAACCATCATATGCAGGATTTTAAGGATTTCAAAGCCTCTGGGACAATCATACCTGCATTTTTTTTTTTTTTTTTTTAAAGAACCATCACATGCAGGATTTTAAGGATTTCAAAGCCCCTGGAAAGCAGACCCAACACCAAAGAAATTTGGAAAAAAGATTTGGCTAATAAAATGTCAGATGATGATTTCTGACTTTTTATCAGTTTTATATGGAAGGCTCTATCTTTAAGTTTTGGGCTTTCTCTGGCATGTGATTTAACATGAGTTCCGAGAACAATTGGCTCGTTGCAGGGTTTGCAGAAGGAAGCATTGTGCTCCACATTAATCAGTTGTCCTGTCTGCTCCTCCCTCATCCCTCTTCTCGTTTCAGTGGTGCTTCATGCCCCACCTCCAACCAAGATCAAACGGGAGCTGCACAGCCCCTCCTCTGAGCTGTCGTCTTGTAGCCATGAGCAGGCTCTCGGTGCTAACTATGGAGAAAAGTGCCTCTACAACTATTGGTAAGTGGAGCCAGAGAAAGGCTGGCCAGAAAATAGCCATTAAGCTGACTGTTTCCAGTATTATTCAGCAGAAACACAGGGTAGCACACCCAATCTTTCCTGGCTATGCAATCCTCTAGGTGTCGGCTAGTCCAAATGGGGCCTTTGTGCTGTACAAAACACAAAACTGGCTCTATGGGGAGATCTGAGTTCTTGGGGGTACAGAGTCCTCCTAAGGGAAAGAACCTTGAATACTGAGATATTTGATCTGTGGCTTTGAGGGAGGGAATATATACTTCTTCATGTCTATGATATGTTAATGTGAACTTTAAGCACCAAAGAAGTAATCTTCAAATCAGAATAAATGAAAAAGCCTTGATGCTTGTGCCCTTTACTTAAGAATATTCAGGCCACAGGATTGAAGCTTTAATTTTAAATTATTCTTTGCTCTAGAAGATAAACATAGATCTGTCTGAAAGGGGGGAGGAGAAGAGTAGTTAATTCAAGTGATATTGCAGCAGAAATTTATCTTCAACAAAGATTCTGACTAATTCCAGGGAACCCTGGAATACTTGGGGGAGGGGGCTGGAAAAATCCTCCCAAGGCATAACTTCTCCCCCCATCCATCCACCCCTACACATGCATGCGTGGAGAATTCTTTTGGAATTGGGGAGGAAAAGGAAACCAGAAGCAGAGGCTAAAATTATCTTTGAGAAGAATCACTAGAAGTGTTAAACAAATCCCTGTGACGCAGTGTGTTTGTCACTTTTCAGAGGTACAAATATTCCCTCGGGGCTGCTAGCAATTTAACTATGTTAATGCTTTCATTTCCTGGCAACCATGGGCTGCAAAGTTCTATTGGACTTGGTGACCACGCTAAAGGCTTCACTGCAGCTTAATGGTTTCTTCTTCTCTTTTTCTATTTACAGTGCCTATGATAGGAAGCCTCCCTCTGGGTTCAAGCCATTAACCCCACCTACCACCCCCTTGTCACCCACCCATCAGAATTCCCTATTTCCCCCACCTCAGACAACTCTGCCAACCTCGGCACACCCTGCTGCAGCTGGCCCAGTGCAAGGTGTGGGCCCTGCACCCACCCCTCATTCGCTTCCAGACCCTGGACCACAGCAGCAAACCTTTGCAGTCCCTCGGCCACCACATCAGCCCCTGCAGATGCCAAAGATGATGCCTGAAAACCAGTATCCAACAGAGCAGAGGTTGGTCCTGATCTGGGCTTTCTTCACCACCTCCATCCCCGTCCCCTTTTCCTCATTGGGAGAGGGGAAGCAATTAGTCATATTTACCAGGTACCTATAAAGTTCTCGTTCCATTGAGGCATCTTATGAGGTAAGACTAATAATATGAATATGATCTGTTTATAGACATTACAACATCCTTATGAAGTAGGAACAGAGAGATAATTAGTACTGTTCCCCGCCTCCCCACTACTGAGCTAGAGGGAGAGTGACTTGTGCAGGATACACAATCTGTTGACCTTTGCTCAGGGCAGATTTCCTGGCTCCTCACTGGGTACTGCTTGCTAGAATTGAGCCTTGGTTTATGCTATCCATGAATACTTTATTAAACACTTCACTTATGTATTAGGGAAGATTGCTGAGTTATAGGAGATATTATTACTCTACTGATTTTAACAGGATATAATAGTAGGAGATTAGCTAAGGACCTGATTTATAATTACTTACTTTTGAGATAGAAATCTCCTGATTTCACTCCAGGTAGTTCTTTGTTTCTAATAAAGAAATCGAGGCATCAGGAGTAACTCATCCAGTTATTAGTTCATCAAACAAATGTGTAAAGGAAACCTACTTTTCAAACACCAAACTTAACCTATTAGGTCCCAGCCTTCTGTTATCTACAGTATTATAGAATTTTGGATGCTTGTGGCCTTCCTTTATGTAGGGTGTTCTGGGGACCTGTCTTTTTTATTTCACATCTGTCTGGGAAGAGTAGATAATGTGGGCAGGTAGTTGTCAGTGATGATACCAAGGGTCGCAAGGTGGTGATCGTTGTGCTTACTTCCTATCTGTTTTGCTCTGCATCGGTGGGCGAGGGGCAAGGGGCGCAGGAGAGAGAGTGTACCTTCCGCAGGCCTGGTGCGACCCCATTGCCTCCCAGTGTTTACTGTGTGGTCACTTTATTTCGAGATGAAATGCAAAAAAAGTTAACACTCTTGTTTAGTTCTAATCCCTTTCCCCCCTTGCTGTGAAAGTCACTGTAAAGAATTACATAATTTGGCTGGTTAGTGTTTATGCCCCTGGTAAGACGAAACTCCACGAATGCCAATGATGCACAGAGCCCAAGGGGTGAGTGTTGATTGAGGGGCTGGCTCAGCAGTGGGCCTCAGTTTGGACGGGGAGCTCATCTGAAGGAGGCAGCCACTACTAAGCTTTTGCCAGTTATTACCTTGTTAACAGCCTTACGCTTTTTCAGGAGAATTTGGAAATTTGGATTTTTATGTAAAAATTCCAGCTTTTTTTTTTTTTAAGTTGGCAACTAATTCAAATTAAAAACAACAGTGACAATTTGCAGACTAAACAAAACCTCTCTGTGGGCAGAATCACCCCGCAGGCCTTCCAGTCTGTGAACTCAGGCCTGGATACCATTTTTATTCCAATAGCTCTTTGGTTTTATGTTTTTAAATAGTATTCTCCTGATTTTCTGCAGGGATTAATTTAGGCAGAAGGTTGGAGTGGGGCATATATTTAATTGAAATACTTAGCAAACTTCATATTTGTTATACCATTTGTAAAGGAAAATTACTTTATGTTAAATGTCTTATGTATACAGTCATATGTCACTTAACGATGGGGATACATTCTGAAGAATGTGTAATTAAGTGATTTTGTTGTGTGAACATCATAGAGTACAGTTACACACACCTAGATGGTATAGCCTACTATACACCTAGGCTGTATGGTACAGCCTGTTGCTCTTAGGCTACAAACCTGTACATCGTGTTACTGTGCTGAATACTGTAGGCAACTGTAACACAATGGTATTTGTATATCTAAACATATGTAAACATAGAAAAGATACAGTAAAAATACAGTGTAAAAGAAAACGGTACACCTATATAGGACACTTACCATGAAGGAAGCCTGCAGGACTGGAAGTAAATGTGGGTGAGTCAGGGAATGGATGTGAAGGCCTAGGACATTACCGTACACGACTACAGATTCTATAAACACTGTATGCTTAGGCTACGCTAAATTTATAAAACACCAGATTAAATCAAGCACAAGAGAAAATGATGCAATCAAGAGACGTGGTAAACACGAGATGCATGAGGCTGCTGCTGGTATAACATGGCATACTGTTTTACAGCAAACTTTTTTTTATAAGTAGCAAGAATATACTCATGATAAAAAGTATAGTAAATAAACCAATTACAGTCATTTATTATCATTATCAAGTTTTATGTCTTATAAATAATTGTATGTGCTATACTCTTATATGACTGGCAATGCAACAGGATTGTTTACACCAGCATCACCACAAACTCATGAGTAATATGTGTTGCACTATGATGGTACAATGGCCGTGACATCAGTAGGCAATAGCAATTTTTGAGCTCCATTATAATCTTATGAGACCACCGTCTGCTGTGTGGTCCATTGCTCAGTGAAACATCGTTTTGCAGCTCATGACTGTATTCTCCTTCAATCCTAATTTCTTTTCCAGGGGGATGTTGTGTGAACAGATTATGTCAATGGTTAACTGAATTGGGAGGCTGGGGAAATATCCTAATTCTGCTGTAGATTATTTGTCCTCCTGCAGACCTGGAAGACAGGGAACCTTAGTCTCCATGTTCACCAATAGATCTTTCTCCAGGCTACCTTTTGGGAGGCAGTTTGATCCCTGAGATTTATGATTTCTCCCTGAAATTTACCTGTCAAATTTGAACTTACTTTCTCTTGCACTGAGCCATTAGGAATGATTGGTCTAAAATAAAAGACCTCACACGCACTGGGGTGATATAGAGATCCTTGAGAGAATTGGTGAAGGGCAAAGTCCTGAATCAATAAAAGAAAAACACTGGGCCCTTTGGCTTATACACTAGAGCACTGTAGTCTCAAAGTTGAGAATGTGCAAGAGTTCCCACGGGGGCTTATTAAAAGTATAAATTCTTTACTGTACCCCAGCGATAGAGTTGGTGGGTCTGGTGGGGCAAGGCCCAGATATGTCAATGTCACACTTTGAGAAATCATGTTCGAGCCCTCTCTTCTGTCCCCATATCTAGTCCAGCCCACCTATTTTATTTTTAAGCATCAAGTTGCCCTTACGCATCTCATTGCCCTTTTCTAATACTAATGAGATAATGTGATACCTGTGTAATACAAAATACATGCAAAACGTGACAAATGATTTCGCTTGTAGATACTTAATAGCACACAGAAAATGAGACCAAAATTAAAATCCTTGGTCTGACTTGTAAAAGTAATAATAATTGCAGTCATGTACGATAACAAGCTTAATAATCACATATTTAATAACCTTTATGCCTACCTGAAAGTGAGCAGATCACTTTTGTTAGTAAGTGTAGTTTTTCTTTGCTTTTTATTTAAATTAGAGGGAATATTACTTCAAAATTAACCCCCTAACAAAAAATATATGGTATCTTCTCAAGATAGAAGAAAATACAATCTTATTTGAGCCTTTTAACAGCTCCGTAACTAAGATAAAGTAAAAAACCTCTATTTTTACAGGTAAGAAAATCAGTCCTCAGAGCAGCGAAAGGACTTCCTAAAGGTCATGGAGCCAAATGCAGGGTCCTATATTTAGAAACCAAAACATTAACTTAGAACTATACCATGTTTTGGCTCTGAATGTGGGGAGGTTGCTAAGATTCACTATTGTCTACTAAAAACTGAATAAAAGACCTTGAGAAGTGTATTCTGACCTTGAACTTTATCATACATCTCTATCTCTTAACTACCAGAACTTTAGTTATCTCTTAAACTACAAAATCCTACTAAATTCCTTTATCACTTATCTAAATCCATGTTGTAACACATATGTCTGTTTTGTTTTGCTCATAGTGTGCCTTATCACTTCAGTTGAATAAACTCTTTGAGGTTTAAAAAACATGATTTAGACCCCTTTCCTTATACCACACTTAGCCCAGTATCTTACTTGTCTTCAACATGTTTATTGATAATGTGATAGTCATTTGCTAAGATTATACTTTAAACAAACAAAATATCTAGTCAAAAGTACATTCTTACTGTTTTACATAATCTTAATATATAATTCTGCACAACTCAGAATTTTTAAAGATAATAATAAATCCTGTTTGGAAGCGTGATTTATATTCATGATTTCCTCCCCCTAAGGAGGAAAAAAACCCATGTAATTTGGCATGTTCGAACATGTTCCATTTATCTTTAAAGACCGCAGCTGCTCCTTGAAGAGAAGGAATGCTTTTTATTCAGCCATCCCAAACTTGCGTGTTTTTTCATCGTGCTGTTTACCATGTTTACATGTGCTGGGTGGTGGAACTTAGAAAATATTCCTACGTTGCGCCCGTAGTACTGGCCGGATGTTTTTTTTTACTGTGCCATTTCGTATTACATTATGAATTGAGTCCCCACAATTCAACTGAAGAGGTTCCACTAAGAAATGTATCACCTAAGAATTAAGGAATAATACGCTGCTCTCTCACTCACTTTGCATCAAGAAGCAAAAGCTCAAGAAAAGACAAAATTTAAGAAAATACTCCTGCTGATGAAAAAACTCTCTGCTTCTTGATGCTCCCCTAAGGGCATCAGTATTGTATCAGGCTACCCTGCTGAAGGTGAAGGTCAGAATACAGTGCGCCGGAGTTACCAACAAAGGATCAGTTTCGTGTGGCATCCTAAAGAGCAAATGGCCTAACCTGCTTGAGAAAGTTCTTTCCCTCAGTGGTTACGATCAAAGCATCAAAGGATGAGCTTAAATTATCTGGAATTGTGATTTTATAGAAGAGTACTCATTCTCTAAAGATGCTTGATAGATTAAGAGAGTTAACATACTCAAGTTTTTCTCTTGTTTCTGCTTCCTCTCTTAAAGCCCATCCCTGATAAATTGCTCATTTCTGTCCTTCAGATTTTGTAGTTTTTAGAGAGGGAGGAATTTGACTGTTAGTCACATTTGTAGCCTGGCCTGGAATCAAGTGAATGTGTCTGATGCATCTCCTCTCCGCGTATTCTTATTAATAGCATGTTACATATGGCAGCACAAACTCACTTTGGGATCTGAAACTGAGTTTCATAGATGCTTAATGAAACCTTCTTTAACAGACTCAATAATGTACTTCTAATTGTTAGAGTATGGGTGTTTTTAGTTCTGAATCTTAAAAGAGCTCGTTTTCAGCATTGCACCATGTTTTCTGTAGTTTTTTGTTACCCTTTATCAAGCTAAAGGAAATTTCCTTCGATCCCTAGTTTACTAAGAGATTTTAATATGAATGGTTGTTTAATTTTATCAAATACTTAATGAATTTGTTCCCTTAATTTCTTTCTGTGGAAAGTTAAATTGATTTATATGAAACCAACCTTATATTCTTGTGATAAACCTGACTTATTCGTTATATATTATCTTTTGTATATTGCTGGACTTGGTTTTCCAATATATATGTTTAGGACTTCTCTATCACTATTTATGATTGAGAATAATATATATTTTCTCTTACATTGTCCTTGTTGGGTGTTAGCACTGAGATTATACTCATCGAATGAGTAGAGGGTTTCTTTTTTATATATTCTGTAATAGTTCTTGTGAAATTGGAATTATTTCTTGAATTTTGGGGGACAGCATTTAGATTTTGTTTTGCAACAGTGTCTGGTTCTTGGTTTATGGCAGGAAAATAAACATTAATGTGAAGTTGGGTGGCACATTGTCACCAAGAAAATAAATCAGCATTCTCTTTCAGAGAAAGGAGACTGGATATTGGGTAGGCAACTAGTGGACTTGTTTTTTTGTGTGTGTGTGTGTTTTTCATCTTCTCCCAGTTCTTTAAGATCTGCCCTTACATTTGCGTAACTTCTGAATTTGGCTTGTTTTGGGCTTGGAGGTGGGGCAGAGAAGTTGATGGTAATGTTTGAAGGTAATGTATATTAAGAACCTAGCAGATTGCTGAGCCCTGTTTCATGCATTATCTAATATAATCTTTACAAAAGACCTTTGAAACAGGCATCTTGGTTGTCTTCCTTTTATCGACTAGGAAACTGAGGCTCAGAACAGTTACGTAACTCACCCGAGGTCACACAGCTAGTAAGTGGTAAAGACTGGATTTCACCCAGCATGTTCTGACATAACAGCCAGAGCCTCTTACTTCTCTGTTTTCTATCTTCTCTTAGCCTTAAAGGGAATATTAAATATGTGGTGTTGGTTTCTTGGCTGATTTTCTGTATCACCTCTCAGCTGGCTTCTGAACCATTACTACTTCACCTGGCACCCAGGGCCACTGTGTAGCCTTTATTGAATCCATACTTTTCTCCTTTCTTCCTCTAAGCATTGTGTTTACTCTGTGTGTTGGCAGCAGAAACCAAAAAGGAAATGCAGAAAAAGCATCTAACGGTTTTCATAACGTAAACCAAATGTTGGTAGCGTGGGTGAACTCTTGGGAGGAAAGGCGCTATATAAATCTGACAAATAAATAAATAACTGGTTCTTTAAATAAACTGGCACCGAAAAAGCCTTAATCTGTAGCCTATTGAATTTAGGCTCCCTCGGAAGTCAGTCTCCTTTTGCTCACCAACTGTGAGTTCACTACCAGCCTAAATTCTGTTGGGATATGGAGATATGGGTGGGGATAGAAGGAATGGGTTTGGGAAGGTGGGGAGCCAGGCTGAAGAGATTTGTTAGGAACCAGGCCGCTCTTCTATTGAAAATGATCGCCTGCTTCAGTAAACAAGAGGCATCTTTGTCATAGCTGTATTATGTATACAGCACATTCTTAGATACTTCAAAAGGATTGCAGACAAGCGAAGGGGGTTCAAATGAAGGTCAGTGAGTAAAGTTCACAGAATGTATTCTGAGGAGAAGGACTGAATTACTTTACTAATCTCTGCAAATAAAAACCATTAGCAGCAGCAAGCTCTGAATCTTTCTTCCAAATATGTTGGTTTTGTGACCTACCCTTAAGATTCCCTCTGCCACTTCCACTCCCTCAAAACAAAGCAAGACAGAACAATCTCAATCATAGACTCTGTCTGCAGATCCCACCTAAGCTCCATGAATCCTTAAAGTTATGCTGGAGGGAGGGGATGGGGGTTGCTGGCTGGTGCCCATATGGAAGTACCTTTTCCTGAAAGGGCTGTACCAGGACAGCTCTAGAGTTTCATTCTGGAAGGTGAGAAGATGAGCACCAAGCGGAAGTGGAGTGATTGGGCCTGCCAGCTGCAAGGACTCTGGTTACAGAACTGAATGGTTCGTGCCATCTCCGAGCTGTCAGAGGAAGTGATTTGTGGAGGTCATCTTTGAAGGTGCTGAGATGATGGCAGAGGGGAAAGGGAGAGAATGGTACCCTTATTACTGTTTCTTCCTACTAGATAAGGTACTTATTTTAAAAAGGCCTTAGGAATATCTTCCTCTTTCTTTTCTGCCCACTTCAAAATTTTCTTCAAAATTTCAGGTTTGCTGCGCGCTGCTGGTGCCTATACTCTAAATGCCAAGCCTAACCTCAAGTTTCAGATTTATGCTTCTTCAAATACCATGGAAGAGTTTCCTTAAATAGCAGCAGCTTTGAAAGTCTCATCCCTGATGAAGTTCCACTGTCATGCTGTTAGAAAGACTCTTAGAGCACTGAACCTTATCTAGTTTATAAAACTTGGTTAATATGTTGGCCAGGCAGATTCTGGGCTATAAGGATAAGTATATGTAAAAAGTATCTGGGATATAAGGATAAGTATGTGTAAAATTGTTCGATGATCTTCATGTTACAAAATGATCTTAGGGAGCTGCTTGATAAGGGTAGTAAAGACCCTCCAGTGAGAGCCATGCTATACCCTGATCTAAACAGTGCTTTATCTGCACCTAATCTCTTCAGTTTAAGATCTTAAATCTTGATGTTCTAGAAATCTGTTGGCCACCTGTTGCCACAGATTGATTCAAATCAAATTCAAATTTTTCAGTTAAAGCTATTATTGATTTTTAAAAACTCATTGCAATTAGTTGTTCTAAAATCCTTTATTTTTCCCTGAACCTGGCTCATACTTTCTACCTGAGGGCATATGTTCTCGAATGCTTTTCTTTATACACATAGGTTAGTGCCTTATGCATATTTCATGAGTTGAGGCCTCACACTGAGGGTTATAATCTCTAACTTCTACACAACCTCCCCTCCCCCTTTGATGTCGTCTGTTCTAGTCATTCAGTAATTATAGCTGTGCCAGAAACCATGCTTTTGTAGACATGATTTTATTTCATCATTCCAGTAGCATTTTGGATGTATAATACATTCCCATGTTACATATGAGGAAACTGAAGCCAAGATAATTTGCTTTCTTTTCCATCCTTTCCCTAGTAAGGGGCATCGCTTCAGGACCTCAGGCTTTCTCTTTCACTACAGTGCCTTCCCCACAGGGCCAGACCAGTTGGCACTCATTTGGATTTCTCTTACAGCTAAAGGATGTTAATGACACTCATTAAATAACAATAACACTATGTCTTTTGTTATTGTTATTTAATGAGTGTCATTATTACAAAATAAATGCGTGTTTGTATTAAACTGTAGATGAGCAAAAAAAAGAAAATCACCATAACCACCCAAAGATAAGCAAGTAACACGAACATTTAGGTGCAAATCTTTTCAGGATTTTATGACACCATAAATATATATATATTTTTTTCTTTTTTTGTAAATATTTGACGTCTTTGTACTTTCCCAGCCTGCCTTAGTATATCAAAAATACCTTTGCAGGTCCTTACATTTTATATCACATTTGATGATTCCTTTCAGCTAAATGGCTTTATTAGCATGTTCTTAGCCAGTTTCCTTGTTAGACATTCACATTGGTGACCATCTTTGTAGCTATATCTAATTATATCTATGACTTCAGTATTTTTTATGTGCCAGACACAAATTTACTACTAACTGCCTACTCATCCTCTTAGATGATTAGAAAAAACGATTTCTCTTTTTTTTTACGCAGTGCTTTTTTGATTACTAATGAAGTTAAACTTTTTGTTTATGTCCATTAGTGTTTTTTCTTTAGTGATTTTACTGATTTATGTCCTTTACTCATTTTTTCTGTTGAAATGTTCTTTTATTGAATTTTATAAAGCCCTTTATGTCAACAGTAGTAACATTTTTTTCCAAGTTTGTTTAATTTTACAGTTTATTTCTGGTATTTTATGACTGCTATAAATTTTTTCACCCAGTTGTTTTTCTTTTGGTTTTGTTTCTGGTGTTTTTTTGACTTATAGAAATTTATACAATTAATATAAATATAAATTTATATTTATCTTGATGATTTCTGTTGTTACTACAATGTATATAAAAGGTTTTTTCTTACTCCAAGACTGTTTTCATATGTATTTACTTTACTGTTGTAGTTTCACATTAAATCTTTAATCCATATGAAATTTATTCAGGCATGTGGTATAAAACAGGTCTAACTTTTCCCCCCATTAATTTGAAATGCCTACCTTAACACATAGTAAATTTTGGAATATACTTGACAGTTTTGATTTTCCATTCAGTTCCTTTAATATGCCTATCTTTCTTTTCTTTTAACACCTACAGCACCTTGTATTCCTAGGTGGTCTCCCATCCAAGTACTAACCAGGCCCGACGCTGCTTAGCTTCCAAGATCAGATGAGATTGGGCACGTTCAGGGTGGCATGGCCGTAGGCTAATATGCCTATCTTTCACTTCTTGTATTCCTGTTTTAATTACTGTGGTTTTATATTTGTCAATATCTAATAGATCATTATTTCTTTTCAAAAATTATTTAATTTTTTAAGTAAAATTTAGAAGAATCATTTTATCAAGTTGGTTGGGAAGCATTGCTTTTATAGAATAATTTTCAGTGAATCAACAGCTTTAAAATGCTAAATATTTTCTCTTTAATTAGATCTTTGCTCTTTTCCTCAGAAAACAGGTTTAAGGTTTTATTCTTATATGGCATACATATTTTCTGATTATTCTTAGAGATTTTATATTTTTTTATTGTTATATATGGGATTTTTAAACTACATTTTCTAATTGATCAATTTGTATGCTTTGGTCTTTAAAAATTCTGTCTATGGCGAGAGAATGAATGAACTAGTGAACCAACATATATGTATATGTTAGGGCCATTTGCAGGTAATTGATTTTATATATTTAGATACATAATCTGACCCAACTACACAGACTGTGTATGAAATAAACATGCATGGAAAATAAGAGACTACCATGTCATTACTTTGATTGTTTCTTGCCAGTCCCTACTCAAGAGGTTTCTTGAAATGTGCAATATAATTTTGAGAAGAGGGTACGATGTCCAGAAATAAACATTAATAAGTATTTTGCCAATAATTCCATTAATCTGAACTGCTAATCCTCAGTGCTAAATTATAGTAGGTATTAGTCATGTTCTTAGCTAAACAGTATAACTACTTTCTTGCAGATTTCAGAGACAACTGTCAGAGCCCTGCCATCCCTTCCCTCCTCAGTCAGGAGTTCCGGGAGATAATCGCCCCAGTTACCACCGGCAAATGTCAGAACCTATTGTCCCTGCAGCTCCCCCGCCCCCTCAGGGATTCAAACAGGAATATCATGACCCACTCTATGAACATGGGGTCCCAGGCATGCCGGGCCCCCCAGCACATGGGTTTCAGTCACCAATGGGAATCAAGCAGGAGCCCCGGGATTACTGCGTTGATTCAGGTTAGTATGAAGTCATGCCATTCCTTTCTTCATTCTCTTATTCATCCATCTGGTTGTTATTGAGTGTCTTTTATGTGCAGGGCTTTGGGAATAGTTTTATAAAATTTGCCCTCAAAGAACTCAGGAGCTACTAAAGCAGACATGTTTATGCATAACCGAATACAAAACAAAACAGAAAAGCCATGCAAATGGTAGGATGTGCAGTAGGCATTCAGAAGTGGTGCTGAGTACTGAGGCCAAGCCTCAATATTGCTGGGGTCCAATCTTGGTGATACCCTTTTTAAGACCTATTATCTTAGGGTCACTGGACACAGGGAATAGTATTTCTACATTTCAGTCCTGCCCCTATTTCATTCTCATTCTTTTTTAATACAACAGACTCATAAGCTTTTAATGTAAGTATAAGTAAGAGAGCTCACATGTAAGATGGGATTCTTTCTGTTCTTGAAGTGAATGGTGTTCTGAGAAAGCACCTGGTTTGTCGTAGACATGTGGGGTGCTGGGCATGCATGGAAAAGGCTGTCCTATCAGTCGCTTCGTGGGATTCACTGCTCAAGTGCAGTACTTTCATCTGGGAATGATCCTGTGTCCTTCAGTGGCTGCCGGTGTACACGGGGAGAGGTATAACATGTTAGGGCACCTGTCACTTGGTTATGGGTTACTCTTGTTTAGAAACTTAAGCATATCAGGGATTTAAGCTGTACTTTGGGACCTTCTCCCTCCCTCTTACACATACTCACTCACTCACTGACTATAGATCTTATAGGCCAGGCTTACTAAAGGAGATCATTAGGGGAAAGGAGAGTTGGAATTCTGCAGCTTACACACTCAGAAACTGTTTCCTTCTCTTTATTTTCCCTTCTTTGAGAGATGACTTAAACTCTTTCATTCTTTTTGCTTTTGGTGCTAAAGGAATTTGAGGGTGATGGATAGGTTTTCAGCCTTCCCTGGGCATGCTTTTCTTGAAGACCCTAGGGAGGGGTGGGGCGGTATGTACTTGAATGGCTTTTGCAAATGGAATAGAATATAGAATTTGCTCTTGGCATTCTGTGAGATATTACATAGATTGCTCAATTCAGGCAGAAATTGGTTATGGGGAAGGCTAGGGAGGTAGGCAGAAGAGAGACATCTGTTGCTTTATGATAGAAGAATTACCAAGCGTAGGTATTAATAGCTTGTAAAATTTCCACTGGCATTCCTCCTGGTGGCTTTGATGTATTTCTCTCAGGAACAGGCATGACCAGCAACATTTTTGTTTTGGGATTGACATTTTACTCTGTCCTGACCAGTATTTCACGCCACCCCACTGCTTTAAAGCAAGATACCCAGCAGATGTCACCATATCTGTAATTCTTTATCTGAGTGGTGTTCCTGGTGTCAAGGCTTATCTCAGATGGCATAACTCAACTGACTGTCTTTTTTCTTACTGAACACCTTGATAATGTGATACGTGAAGAAGAGATCACTTGAGCATGGGTTTCATTTCTGATAGTAATAGCATGGTGAAAATGTACTTGCCAAACTGCAGTCCCCCTCCTGCCAGTTCTTGTCCTAGCTTCACAGCTTCGAATCCCCTAATCTCTTTGGCCTAAAAATACCCTCACCTCCTGCAGCAGAATTGGTTGTGACCATAAGCTGCAAAGGAGAACAAATTGGGAAAGATCTAAAGTGATATTCCTCCCCCATGCCTAACCCCAAAGTTCCAGAGTCATTATAGGCAGAAGGCCGAGCTTGGCCTTTTAAAAGCCAATTTCTTCTTCCACCGTTAACTCTCTTACCAGGTTTCGTGTTAACTATTTCCTAAAATGAGCAGATTATGAGAATGATGCATCATTTTTTCCTCCCAGTTCTCTTGGTTAGGAGTCAGGAGTTCTACTTTTACGTGGTGGGTTATAGTGGTTTTCATGTTCTTTATTGGGATGGCACTTCTTTCCTAAGGAAAAAAACCCAGAAGACATGACCTTGGAGAAAGAGAAGGTTTAGGGGCTTTATTGCAGAGTCGCAGTTCAACTGATGTACTGATTCAGCTGCAGAAACCATTGACAAAAGTTTGTATGTCTGTGTTTTTCTTTCAGAAGTGCCTAACTGCCAGTCATCCTACATGAGAGGGGGCTATTTCTCCAGCAGCCATGAAGGTAAGCAGCTTTATATATACATAGACATAGACATAGACATACACATTCAAAGAAGCTTAAAATTGCTCGGTTTCCAGGCTAAGATTTGAAGTTCAACCTTCCTTAGCTCATAAATATGAGAGCTGATTGATCATAATATTCAGTTATTTTGCACATGAGGTTGAGGCATGCTGCCGAGCACTAAGAGGCCTGCCATGGTTTTCAGTAATAATGACCCTAACTTTTAGGAGTTGATGGGATAACATGAAATAAGAATGAGCCAACCTCATCTCCACGTTCCCATACAAGGAGGTTGTATATACAGCTGTATGTGACACCACTGACCTAAATGGGAACTTAGGGATTGTGCTAGGACTTGAGATGGTAGGTTCAGAAGTTCTCTTCTGAACATTGAAACAGGGTAGGGTTTTTTCTTAGAACAGCTTCCCTAGAAATGTCTCGTTTTCTGTCATGTTCATCTCTCCATAAATATTTAGAGCAGTGTGATTTCCCAAACCCATGGCATCAGCTTCACCTGGGACTTGTTAGCAATGCAGATTCTCGAGACCTGCCCAGACCTACTGAATCGGAAACTCCCAGCAATCTGTGTTTCAGTAGCCAGGTGATCTGATGCACGCTCAAGTTTGAGAACTACCATAGAAAGTCTTAGCTTTAGCTACACGTTAGAATCACATAGGGAGTTTTTAAAACATTTGGTGTCCAAGCTTCACCCAGAGAAATGAAATAAGAAATTCTGGGGTGGGATCCAGGGTTAGTAGTTTTTAAAGCTCCCCAGGAGATTCTAACGTGCATCCAAAATGCATAATTACAACATTTAGAAAGGAGCATGCTCTTAAAGGAAATATTTTTAGTCAAGCACTGGGCTGCTTACTACTACACACAG
>NW_006494611.1:4240693-4262913 GCF_000325575.1 Pteropus alecto | reverse complement strand
CCCATTCCTTTCCCTGCCCCAACACACATTGAAGAAGTTCATTTCAAACAGACCTGCTTTCATAATTGCTCTAAATTACCCTGACATGGTTTTTCTCTTCTTCTTACATAGGCTTGACCACAGATGCCTATGAAACAGTTAGTGAAACAAGTGTTTCTGATTGGCATCTGTGATTACTGAGATAGCCATCCTGCCTTAGCATTCACCTGGAATCTTTGCATGCTGTTATGAATCTTTCTTTTCTACTTTACTCCTTAAACAGGCCCTTCCTTCCTGCCACCTTTATTCGAGTGATTAGATAGTTGTGGCCACAAATGATGTAATTGCTGGTGCAAATTCAACTGACTTAAATTTCACTTAAACCAACAGCATCTTCCAGATGTTTTAGAGAACCGCATGTGGCGATGACTAGAAACCACGAAATGCACCAAAGTGATACTCATCGGCAGGCTTTCATCTGATTAGTTTGAAAACCAAACCTAGAATGTAATCTAGATTTATATTTTTTCCTGTATACCGTGAAGGTATTATGCTTACCTTAAGGGAAGAAAAGCTCTAAAAATAACAGGTGTGTGAACTTTGAAGTAGTATACTTATAATGACTTTATAATAAGGCCATTAAAACACTTCAGTTATCAAAATCCATATGGAAAGTTGGGAAATATATAGCTTTCCTGGTAGCCAAGGCAAAAAGCATGAAGCATGATGGATTATGTAATTCTTGTTGATAATATAAAGTATAACAGTTTGTCATACAAGTCAAACAGTTTTCGAGTACCAAATTGGAAATAAATATATTGTAGGCTTAAAATTTAGCATTGTATTCTTAAATCTTTTTCTTTTAAGGGATACTGTAGATTCTGTCATATTTATTCAAGTCTTTATTGAGCACTTACTATATACTAGGTGCTGTGAAGATACTAAAATATTCAGGACATGGTCCTTATCCTCAAGGAATTTAGAATCCATGACAAGAATATAAGATAAAGCTCTCACATCATCCATTTAATTTCTTAATAGTACTTTCACAATGTACAATTAACTTTCTTAATTTGTAACTATCATTTATTGCACACTTATCTACTAGGAGCCATTCTTGGTACTCTGGTGTAAAGATAAATAGAGCCATGGAACAGAATATATATTAACTCATTAAATTCTCGCCACGACTCTATAAGGTAGGAATTATTATTTTCCCCAGTCTTCCGATGAGGAAACTAGAGCACAGAGAAATTAACTTGCTCAAGGTCACAGCTAATCTAGGTCCATCACTCTGGCTCCAGGGCCTGCACTCTTTAATGTTCCACACTACACCATGCCTCATTTCTTTTTTCCCTGCTTTATTGTCTGAATCCACCAGCTGGGATGCAAGCTGCATGAGAGCAAGCACCAAGTCTGTATTCTCATTATCTACCTCCTCATAGCACAGTTCCTGGTTATTGGATTAAATAATGTTTATTGGATTAAATAAATGTCAATAAAATGTGCATCTTTTGATATAGTTAAACAGAGAAATAGTGCTTGGGGCTGGAGAATAAAAATGAATAATACAAACCTCAAAACAATCTCAGTTTCTTTTAAGTTGGGTAGTGTTTTCGCCATCCCGGGCCTCTTAAAACTGTGCTAGCTCTGCCAAGAACTTGATCTGGGCTGATTGCAAAGAAAGAATAGCAGATTGTTTCTTGGCACCTTCACCTGTGGATTTTCCAAATCATAGTGAATCCCTCTCAAAATCGAATGATAGCCCTTCACTGCAGAGTGGCTTCCCCTACCTGTCCCCGCTACATACCCAACACGCATATGCCTTTACTACACAGCCAGGTGAGTGGATCAGAGAACTGAGTACAAGGAGCATCATTTACCAGGCATGGGCTCTTTGTGCTTTCTCCTAAGAACTATGCTGGTAGAGGGGAGTACACTGGAGTGCTCACACCCCGGAAACAGGCTAGACCACAGGGAAGGATGTGGTCCCCATCAAGCCTGTCTGTTAACTGGCTTTGATTTGAACTGCTGATCTTGTTAGAGTGACATGGTTGTCAGCACCGAATGCGTATTAAGGGTTTGTGGATTGAGAAAGCTGGGCCACCCTTCTTCTTGACCCCTTTCTCTTTTGCCCTAGCTTCCTTTCATTTCCACTTAACATGTATTGTTGGACAAGTCAGTTCCCCTTTTCTTGACCTCTCTTTTGTTACCTATACAATGAATACGTTTTATTGCTAGAAAGTATCTTCAGATTCCTTCCACTGTATCTGGGGATAATAACTCTAACTTGCTATTAAACTTACTGCTTGTTGCAGTCCTCCACAGGGCCAAGTCTGCCATGTTAGCCCCCTTCTCTCCCTCCAGCCTCTTTCGTAATTGAATGTGGTATGTGGGCAGCCTGCACAAGTTATAAAAAAGGTTAAAATGAATATTTTAACTAAAAGGAAAATGACAAGACTACATACTAGATCAACCAAATCCCCGCAGCTAGGGCACCTGAAATAGATGAGATGTCTTTTTAGATATAAAAGCTTAGTCACAGCGACACTGATCTATACAGACCTCATAAGCAAGATGTGAAGGGACTTACTGGTGACTCAGTGCTTCCCTGCAGTCTTAGCTGTAATAGCAGGAATCGATGCCGCTCCGCCTGAGGCTCGGGTGATTACCCTAGGACATGAACGCCTAAGTCCTTTTGAAGTCTCCCAAAATTTAGTCTGGCATAGATACAGCAGTTAATAGGGCTTAGGACCTGGAAAAATCCCATTTTAGTTCTTAAATCCAGCGTTTTAATAGAACAAAGAATTTTTAAGCAACATAGTCATTCTTTTTCAATTCTCCTTCAGGTTTTTCATATGAAAAAGATCCCCGGTTGTACTTCGATGACACTTGTGTTGTTCCTGAGAGGCTGGAAGGTAAGTAGCCCCATCCAGTGAGTTGCTAAGCTGTAGGATTGGAGATGTTCAAAGCACCTTTGTCAGTCTTTTCTGCCCAAGTCACCTGAGGAACTTAAGACTAAAGCATTATATATGTATCTTTGTCCTGAACAGGCAAAGTCAAACAAGAACCCACCATGTATCGTGAGGGCCCCCCTTATCAGAGGCGAGGTTCTCTTCAGCTGTGGCAATTCCTGGTTACCCTTCTTGATGACCCAGCCAATGCCCACTTCATTGCCTGGACAGGCCGAGGCATGGAGTTCAAGCTGATAGAACCCGAGGAGGTAAGCACTGGATGCTGACTCGAATGATTTTTTATTGGTTGTTGATGATGATGATGATGATGTTTGTTCGTTTAGTTCACCATTGAAGTTTTTTACTGTGTTAAATATGCTCTTCCTTCTCATTCAGATTCTGACCTACCCAATGGGCTTAGCCCTGCCCTTCCTATTTAAAGGACAGTTTACAATTTGTGGACAGGCAGAGTTCTCTACTGTAGAATAATACCTAAAAAGTGTTGGTAACAATTATGCAAAATCTGGGGAGTGAGGCCATAAAAACTTACATCCAAGTAGGGTCTGTTTTCCTTCTTGGAAAGTCTTCTCCAAGTGCTGTTGCAGTGATAAACTTGTTTTGGTGTCGGCCTTCATATGTCATAGCCTAAATCTGAGGCTTCATGAATATTTGTATGACACTTTGTAATATATTACAGGACGCAACTATTCCACTGCATATTTCAAATGGCTCTCGCCTAAAGAAATAAAATTATTAGAGATTAGTCAATCTTATGAGCTTAGATTTTTTTTAAAGTATATTATATACCATCTCAAAAGCTGAGAGATGACATAAACCTTCATTATTTTGTTTATAGAAATAGGAAACTTTGTTAACATTTTTCTGTCTGTTTGCCTAGAACTATTGACAGGCTTATGGACCAGTACCATTTTTTCAGTGGAGAAGACACATCATAGAGCCCTTTGCCTCATTATCACATAACTAAGTAAATTAAATCAGGCCCTCAGTTTGACATATTCCAAAGGGGTTGATTTTTAATCTCTATGTGATTTAGACTCTAGAGACATTTATATGGAAAAGAGACAACAGGCCTGAAAATCTGACATATGCTTCTTTTAGTAGCATGTATTTAGGCATTATATATTAAACCAACAGAGCAAAAGGTACCTTTGGGTTATGTGTAATTAAAATGGAAACAATACTCTTCTTGGAAGACATTTGAGCAAGAACTACAGTTTTAGATTTGTTTCATTTATTTCAGGGCTCATGTTAGCACACCAAGGGGATGAGTTGGCATGAGGGTTAACAGCAGGAGGTAACAACCTGGCACTTGGTTTGGAAGAAGAAAATGGTCTGTAAGTTAAGATGAGAAAAGGAGAATATGTGCATTGGAAACTTATGGAGATTCTTGACTGGTAGGAGAATAAGGAAGGCTTCACTAAGGGCAATTATAAAAGAAGATGTACCCTATTTTGTATCATTCACAAAAATACAAATGTGTCAACATCTCGTATTGTAAACAGTTTCTCTTAAGACTAGGTCTACCTTCAAAGCCAAAGTTGGATACCACTCTGTTTTTCTAAGGGGTTCTTTTTGGCTAAGTCATGTAGAAATTGAGCTATGTTTTAGGCTTCCAGCCATACTGGAGAGCCATCTGCCCACATTCTTTTCCTCATAACATGGCCTGGTTTATGTGAGGCTTGAGAAAAGCATGTCACCTAGACTCACTGAAGCTTTTTGAATGTAAATCTGTCATGTAAGCAGCCCTTATTGATTTATCCTGTTTTAGAAACAGGAGCTTTTATTACTTTATTGCCACTGCCTCAGGCCTAAGCACAGGCTGTACCTACAGATAAACCTGGTTATGACCCTTTGTAAAGCTCTTATTGAATCTTCTGCTCTCCTACCAGTGGTAAAGAAAATGATGAACAGATGGCAAAGGGCCCCTGCTTTCTTACTTAATAAAGAAACTAATATTAATCCAGAATGCTCATAAATACCAAGCGTCCAAGTCACGTGAGAGGTCTGTGGTGGCCTTGAGGGTTCCCTCGGCTGATTGGACAGGTTCGTTTCTTCAGGAAGTACTTCTTTCTACCTCACCTTGAAATCGCCATCCATTGCATGAACTCTGAATGTTCCGTTCTCCTAACCCAGGACGGGTTCTGTTCCATCTGTGCACTTTAGCCTCGGGACATGCAACATTTGTCACATTTTTCCCCACTCCTTGTGGGCCCTTCTCTTGTTAATGTCAGGAAGATACCAACTCCTCGAAAAGCTGTAAGAAGTTGTCATGGAGGGAGCTTGAAGGGTGAAGTGGAGGAGGAAGCTGTTTGGGACGTAATTGTAGGCAGCTGTGTGGCTGAGTAGTGCACTCTGGGTAATTATCCATAATATCCATTACACTGTGCATGGAAATTGTGGTTTTAGAACTGCGTTTTGGCAGGCCCCCTAATCAAATGTCTTTTGATAGTCATCCAGCTTAGCACCCTCTCAATTATGACTGACTCGGCTTTAATCTGGAGCCATTTTAAGTGTGAATCTGCATTAATGAATATTTTGGGGGGTAGGGTTGTTTGTTGAACATGTGGCAGATAACTGATGCCATAGGGAGTTGTAAAAGGATGGGCTGCAGAAAGAGCCGCTCCCTGTGCTGTGGCTGCTCGCTCTTGAAAAGGGAGGAAAAGATATGTGGATTTTTTAACTCCTTCAGCCTCTGTCCTCAAGATGCATGCTATCAAAGTAACGATTGGGAAAGATGAAAGGAAGAAAGAGCTGATAACAAGCTATTGCCTGCTCCCCTCACCCCAGAAATGGAGCCGCCCCAATTTCCAGCTGCTGTGCAGTTGTGCCACATTATGCATCCCTGTAGAAGGAACAGCCCTGGTGAGGGCTACTGAATCATAGGGCCGTGGCCCAAGAGGATGAATCAGTAACTATGGCTACCACAGCTGCTTTGAAGTCTGTGCAAATACAAAACCTCTCTCCAGTGAGCTCTCGAGCCTAAGCAAGTGACAGCAAAGAGAAGTTGTAGCTGAAGTGAAAGAATACTCAAGAATTTATTTGCCACCACTAAATATAGTAAAACGATGAGGCTGGGCTTCTTTTAAGGTTCCCCACATCACTTGTAGCTGACAGTGGTTCAAGTATAGTTTCATAGCATCATTTCTTTAGAACAGAGTAGAGGGACATATATTGGTTTAGCAGGTTTCTGTTTATACCATATTTCCATTGGCTTAAAATGTTTATCTTCTCTAACCAGGATGTAATTTTGGGTTAATTTTGCCCTTTGGCTATTTCACAAGTAGAATTGAATAAGTACTGTATGGAGAAAGGAGGAGACCCAGGGACATCGTGTGTGCCACTGGGACATGAAGCTTACGAATGGAAATTTAACTTTTACATGGTTTCCTGCAGGGCAGAGTGTAATGATGACTATTGAATTATCCTAATGTAATTAGGTCAGATGCATTCCTCTTTATTTATCATATCATTTCTGGTACTGATTAAAGGTCATTTTAGAATCCTGAATTCAGACGTATCTTTCATTCTGCCCAAATACTTCAGAGAAGTACTTTAAGTGAAATGCTATTTTATGATCCACTTTTCCACTTTCGGTCTCCCTACTTCCCATTACAGGTTTAACATTTGTTTGTTTAAAGATCAAATGAATGTAGTTCTCTGGTTTTTTTAAAAAGTTTCCAAAACTTACCTCAAATGTCCAAAACATGATCCCTTGTTTGCATACATTTAAAAACTTCTGAGAAGACTCACATTTCCAGGGTTATTCTTCTCCTACCTTGACAGTTATCCTTATAAGTAGGATTTGGATTGTTGAGATACTTGAAAACAGAAATTGCTTGTCTGCCCTGATAATTGGGTAAATTCTACTAGGAAGTTTTCTGGCTATAAGGTTTCTTTGCCCAAAGCTCCAGTTACATCCCTCTATCACTGCATCTCAGGTGGACTGGGTGGGTATAATGCACTTCAGAACTGTTTGGGAAATGCTGTTAATTTTTCATTAAGTAGATAATGGTGCTACATGTTTTAATGTCCATTCTGCAAGTCTGCTGGGAGCGGGGGATTAGATGGTAGCAGGCTGAAGTGATCTGATTCCCCCTTACTGGGTGAGCTGCAATAAGTAAACATCTCCCAGCCCCTCTCCAATCTTATTAGAATTGAACTTTTGCTCTGCTGGCCCATTAGCAACTCACTAGTGTGTTTCTAATGTTTCAGGAATGACCATCCTAATTATTCCTTATTGACTGCTACAGAAACCATAGCACTTAATGGCAACATGTTAATGGCCTATGGGTATTGGTCAATAATTCATATGTGGAGAAACAGTGGAGAGCCTGCTTCCTCTGGGACATTAGCCAAACCCTCTGCAATCTTACAGTATAGAATTCTTCCACCTCTCAGTCTCACCTCTTAGCAGTTGTAACTGAATCATCACCATTGTTGAACGTTTAGTCTTAAGGGAATTAAATGCTTTTTCTTCCAGGTTAGGGAAATGGAGCATTGACCAGAGCAGTCAGGTCACAGAACTGGCTCTCCTGGGACTGGGAGAAAAACGCTAGGCCCAGGAAATGAGTTTCTATTGTTTTCCTGCCTCTGCAGGTTGCTCGGCGTTGGGGCATCCAGAAGAACCGGCCAGCCATGAACTATGACAAGCTCAGCCGTTCTCTACGCTATTACTATGAAAAAGGCATCATGCAGAAGGTGAGCAGTTGTGAGAGACACTTAGACTACTCTTGCCACTTTCAAAGAAAATGGCCAGGGCGTCTGTAAAAAGACTGCTTATACAGACTGAATGGAGAAAATATTAGCCTCATAAGTGATTCTGTGGTAGGAAAAAGTCTTGGAAAAACTAACCTAAGACGAGTCAAATGAGATATAGTGAAAACCAGAGGTTGTGTGTAGAACACACCATAGGAAAATTAGGTTCCTCGGCTTTACTTAAAATGTCCAGATACTTAGGCCAACTATTATATTTATAAAACAGCATGTGAAGGAATCGACTTGAAGGCTTCCACTCTCACAAGAGCTTTATTGAAGTTTTTAGTTGTTAAAATACCTAGATCTTCAATTATGTTGGTTTAATACTCATAAGTGTTAGAGGAATAAGAAAATCTTATTTCTCTTTCAGAACCTGTAGAAACTGAAACTCCATTACTTGTCAGTATGCACCATGGGAGTGTAAATTCCTTTGGAGCAGAATTGAGGATCTAATTTAGCTTTTGGCACAGAGTTAATAGATACTCTAAGACGGTGGTCACCCTTTATACTGCCTCTCCCTTTTAAAAAAGATACAATTTAATATTTTAATATATTCACAGAGTTGTGCAATCATCGCCACAATCAATTTTAGAACATTTTATCACCCCAAAAAGAAACTCTGACTCCATTAGTAGTCACTTCTCATTTCTCCCTCCTCCTCGCCCAACACGCACTTCCCTTTTAGTGTTAATATTATCAGGTAGAATCCTAAATATACAAAAGAGAACCAATACTCCTTTACTCTTCCCAACTCCGGATCCAATCTGAGGGAGTGCAACCAAGACACAGTAACTTGAACTAATAGCAATGAGTTGTCCCTATGACTAGTTCCTAGGTTTTCTAAGGAAGTAGAAGAGAAATTTATTTCTGAGAAAAGCTATGGGAAGGCACCAGTATGAGGCTCGGGTGGATTCCGATTCTGATGCTTCCATTTGTACACTTTGAGGAAAATCACTGCACCTCCCAAAGTCTATATTTCCAATAAAAATGTGGATAGTAATCCCTGCTCGAATCTCACAGGGTGAAATACATGAAAATGTTCCAGAAAAAAAATAATGTGCTATCCGATGTAAGGAATTGTTTTTTTAATTAAAATAATTGAGGCAACATTGGTTAATAAAATCAGGTTTCAAATGTACAATTAAAACAGTATTTCATATGTATATAGAAATTATTGTTATATTTATCATATGACGTGTGAGGAAATGAGAACTGAATGAAAGGTGAAGGCAAGCATTCCAGTGTGGGAAGGGGCTTAGAAAAGCTATAATCCCATACTCTCAGTTTTTGAAAGGAAAAATTGAGGTTTATGGCGGTTAAGACTTGTTAATGACTGAAGTAAGACTGGAAACTACCTACTCCTGGCTTCTGATCTAGTATTATTTCCACTAGGCCCTCTTCCTCACTCTTCCACATATGTGAACTGACTCTTGAGGTGGAGAACCAGAGATTTAGTATAAAACTGTGGCTTAGAAAAACTAAGTAAGGATGGTTGATCATAGGTGTCTGCCACCCTTAAGACTTGCTTGGTAAAGGTGCTAATCATCCATTGTCATATCCACAGGCCCTGATTTCTAGTGTCTGAGTTCCAGACACCCATCTTCTGGTGACTGGACATAGAAGTGTCACCATAAAATAAGCTTTAAGTCCCATTAGCATAATTGTACCGTTACCTCCACAACCTGCCACTGTAGCAGCAGACTTCTTAAACCCAAGATTTGAAAGTAAAGCCATATTTCAGCAATTAAGAAGAGATCTTAAAATCACAACAGAATGACTGAAGGACAGGATTAAACTCAACATTTTAAATTTTGAGTCTAATAAATGTATTTTATCAGTAATTTCTGCCACTTTTGCTTGCCTCTTTGCACTACCTGAGTGAGGCTGATTGTTGGGTTTGATTTTCAGTGGTATGTATTGTCGTACTGATACTGAACAGACAGCAGAAAATGGGGTCGCCGTGACCTAGACTGCTCATGAGCTACATCGTGGGGCCTTTGGATAATCAAGGCTTTTGAGTGCTAATATATTATAAGTGCATAAAATCCATATAAGGTAGTTACCAGTTCCTTGGTGTGACAGAACCATGGAATGAGTAACTTAACACTGTAGGTAATTCAAGAGCAATCCCATTTGGCTTTGAGACAAACTTAAAATTCCCACATAGCCTCTCTGATCAAATTCCTAGCCCTTCAAAATAACAGCTATACTCTGAAGACGCAGCTTTGGAGATAACTGGAATCATGTCCTGGCTTCGGCATTGTACCCTTAAATCCTTATACCGTCTCGTAACACCAGATACCAGCCTCGGCATACCGGTTTTTTTCTAAGCCGTGAATATAAAACAGTGAGGATTTTCTTCTAAAAGAGCCTATCTAGTATGAATTTGAAATTCAAATATCTCGATCGATGAGCTGTGGTGTCAAGAAAACACTTGGCAGGTAACAGGTCCCCAAGATTTGTCAAAATAAATCTGAATGATCTGGATAATCAGTTACTAATGAGCCTCTTTTGGTCCCTGGCTCCCTGAGAACTTGGTAACTTACAAATATCTCATTATTCTTCCCTTGGTCCTCGCCATGTCCCATTCCAGCTGGGCTTTATTAGGTGTTTTTTTCTGTCACAGGTGGCTGGGGAGCGATACGTCTACAAATTTGTCTGTGACCCAGATGCCCTTTTCTCCATGGCCTTTCCTGACAATCAGCGTCCGTTCCTGAAAGCAGAGTCTGAGTGCCACCTCAACGAGGAGGATACCCTGCCACTGACCCACTTTGAAGACAACCCTGCTTACCTCCTGGACATGGATCGCTGCAGCAGCCTCCCCTATGCCGAAGGCTTCGCTTACTAAGTTTCTGAGTGCTGAGCCGCCAAACCCTAGAGTTAGTTCCCATTCAGGCAAACGAGGGCAGTGGTTTTGTTTGTGTTTTTGGCTGTTCCTAAAGCTTGCCCTTGGAGTATTATCTGGAGAACCCAAGCTGTCTCTGGATTGGCACCCTTAAAGGCAGATACCTTGGCTGGGAAGTGGGAACAGGGAGGGGCAGAAAACCACCAAAATGCTGGTGCCTCAGCTCTGATCCTGACAAGGTTTCTGGGAAGAGATTGCAATGGAGCCTCCTTCCCATGGACAACATATGCAAAGCAATACCTTGTTCAGGTTAGTACCCACAAACCGGGACAGAGTGTGTGACAATCTGCATTGATCATGGACTACTAAATGCCTTTACATAGAAGGGCTCTGATTTGCACAGTTTATTGAAAAAGAAATCACAAACCCATTGGACGGTAGGTAGGCCAAGTTGGGGAGGTTCAAACCATGAAGGGTTAAAAATATATCTTAAAATCCAGAGAGCTCATCTAGCTCCATCTGAAATGTTTCCCCTTGTCCTAGAAAGAAGCGGGGAGAGTCAGAACAGCTGTCACCCACTCCATGGTTCTTAAATAATAAACCGTTGCTACTCTTGGGAACCTTCTGGCCATGTGGTCACCAAGTAAAACAAGCCCCCTTTCTCTTCCCAGTCACATGGCTGTGTGTGGATGGCTTTAATTTTAGGAGAAGGGTGATTAACACTTTTGACAGTATTTTGTTTTGCTTTGATTAGGGGGATTGTTTTGTTTTGGTGGTTGTTTTGGAAAAACAGTTTATAAACTGATTTTTGTAGTTTTGGTATTTAAAGCAAAAAAAAAAACAAACCTTTTGGTAACTGCACTGTGTCCCTTAGACAGGGTGGTGCCGACTTATGAAGACGTTGCAGCTTGAACGGGGCTTTGTGGGGGCTTCCCCTTAGCCGTATATAAGCCCACTTTATTGCCTGCTTTGTGCTTTCTGCACCAGACAGCCTGACAGAACGTTTGCACCTGAGTTGTACATTTTTGAGGTGTGCAGGACAGCCTGGACACACCACTTAGACTCTTTATGTGTATAGTTCCCCATGGTCTCTAACATGCCCTCTCTGGAAAACAAATGTACATAATACATGTCATGTCCATTTGAAACCTGGCCACTTGGTGGGAACCCTGGGGATTCTTCCCTGGGTATGACTGATGACAATTTTCATTTCATCAGTTTGTTTTGTTTTCCTTTTTCTTTATTTCTTGGACTTTAAACCCTACGTATGATTCAAAAGGGTTTGAGACTTACATATGATACCATCAGGTAAAACAGTGCTAGCATTTTAGTTTCCTGCCAATTAAAAAAAAAAAAAAAAAAAAGCTTATCTGATTGCTGTATTATATTGAAAACGTTTTGAACAACCCAGCTAAAGCCATGTGAAAGTTGAGTTCCGAGTAGAGGAAATATTATCAGAAAGTGTAGCACCTTGCTGCCTGCTCTGTTGATAGCATTCCGCTCCCATGACACTTAGCACGTTAAGAATGACTGTGCTGGTCCTCATATGTGAAGGACAGTGCTGACTCGGTGAGAGCAAGACTTGTGCTTTGAATTGTTTTTCTATTGATGGAGGGCTCCATAGTCTCAAACAGCCCTGCTTATGATCAGCCACACATTTGTGACAAGGTTCACTAAAATAAGGGGTGTATTTGATGGCTATGGAAATACAAGGATTTCCTCTATTGGAAGCTAATTAGCCCACAAAGGTGTTGAACCTATAGCTTGGGCCTTAATTAGCAGTGTACTCTAATCAAAGGACTCTTTTCAAACCATATTTATAGCTTTCTAACCTACACATAGTCTATATATAGATGCATATTTTATCCCCAGCTGGCTAGAGATTTATTTGTTGTAAATGCTGTATAGGATTTGGTTTTCCTTTCTTTACTTATCCTAGTTTGGGTTTTGGGGATTTTTGTTTTTGTTTTTTGGGTTTGTTTTTTTTTAATGGATTTATGCTATTTTAGCAAGAATGAAAATAATCTTCTGTAGCCTGAGCTCCCCCTCCCTGCTGTAACGACATGGCTGTGCTGTCACGGGACATAGGATGGCGGCATCACGGTTGCATTCCCATTGGACTCATGCACCTCCCGGATGGTTTTGTTTTTTTTGTTTTGTTTTGCTTCTTTTCCAGAGTGTGGAAAGTCTACAGTGCAGAAAGGCTTTAACCTGCCAGTCGATTTGAAATACTTTCCCCTGCGCAGGGCCGTGTGCATCCTGCCAAGCTGCGTTTATTCTGTACTGTGTACAATAAAGAAGTTTGCTTTCAGTTTACCAGGGGTCTGAAACCCGCCTCTTTCTTGCCCTCAGCGATCTAATTTTAAAGGAAGCAGAAGCACCTTTCTCTCTCCCTCGCTCCCTCTTTTACTGTCTCTTAGCTGTTGAGCCTTACCAGTGGACATGGACTTGAGCGTAGTTAGGGAACTGTCACTGGAGAATAGAAGTTCACAGCTGCTCTTTAGCCTCGCCTCTTAAACTCTGGCTGGAAATTTGGTCCAAAAGAGTAGGAGGTAAGAGGTCCTCTCTCTAGCCAGTGATGAACTGAGACCACCCCATCCCCTCGAGCCCACCTACTCGCCACTTAGTGACTGTCTTTTAAGAGATAGCTCATGTTTGGGCCCTGGGTTGTGTGAAAAGATTACTACCTAGGCTAGGACTTGGAGTTCCAGAATGATTCTAGCTCAACCTCTTAGACGGATACTTGGGAAACTAGTAAGAATTTAAGACCATTTACTTCTTAATTTCCCCCCAACCAGTTTTGATCTGAAGTCAAAAAAAGTTTACTAATAGTTTGTCCCTTAAAAACAACAGGAAACACGTAGGAAGGACTTGCCTGTTTTATTTTTTCTAACCATGCAGCAGTGAAAATCTTCCTTCCAAATTTGTCTTTCTCATATGGGTATGTATCCACTTGGGAAAAGTGTGGAAGAAAATAAAGTTTGCAGGGTTGTGTGCAGTATTGTGCCTTTCAGTGTTCTTATTTCAATCTTTTTCTGCACCTTAACTTGGGCTTTTCAGGACTCCTATTACAGTAGAGAAATAGAGCTTTTTTTTCAAGCCTATAACAGAAGGCTTTCTGTAAGTTTATCTACTATCTTTCGTTGACTGTTTTACAAGCCCTTAAGTGTAGAAACATCTGAGACTGAAACGGTGCACAGCCGCTTGAATGGGAGCTTGTGAGGAATGAATATCTGACACACAAAACCATTAGCTTGGACAGATTAAGATGCTCAGGGAGAAGGTAGGCGAGCCCAGGACAAAGCGAGCTCTGCCTCTCAGCTTCACCACGATAAGGCCTTGACAATCGGCGCCCCATTATTCACAGGCTCATTATCCAGCCTGGGCCCAGACCCAGATCGTTAACCTAATGCTGGAGGTCACCAAACACTGGGCCGCCCTTCTAGTGCGGGGTGCTAGGATAAGGAAGCCTAGAAAATGTGAAGTTTACTCTTCATCGAGTTCCTTTTTCACAAGCCAAGCCGGGGAAACAATGCTTATTCAGTTGTTCAATGACAAAGAGGTAGTGTGAGGGCAAAAGAATGTGCTTTTGAGAGCCAGAGTATGTGCAGAATCTAAATTCTGATGCAGCTGGGACAAATGTAAATGAATGTGGAAGAAAAACACTCGTGTTTCCAGTCGGTTGGAAACCTTGGACAGACAGTCCACTGCCCGGTGGTACAGGTGGGTGGCTGGAGCTCGTGTGTGTGGTCTCAGAAACAAGCAAAAGGAAAATAGGACAAAAAATCATCAGTTCTAACACTTATTTGATCCCAGAAAATATACTGGTGTCCCATTAAGAAGGAGTCCCTTGAATGACCAGCCTTTCCTTAGTTCCTCCAATTTAAGAGCTGGCTCTATGCCCAGGCTTAGGTTTGTTGACCTTGGCAGTGAACCTCAATATAGCTAACCTTTGGATAGCACTTTACAGTTTACAGAGCACTTTTTGATCCCCATTATCTTTTTGGCAGGCTTTCTTAAATGGTAACACTTTGTTGAAAGTGAATCTGAAAATACCGTTGTTAGTCCCCAAAATTACTTTCTTGGAATGGTCACAGCGCCTACTGTGGAAAGAGGACTAGACACTGGGAGGCAGGACACTGGGGTTCTGGCCCCAGCTCCGGGATTGACTGGATTAACCAGATTTCATGTGGCCATCCTGGCCTAAGTGCCTGTGTCCGGGAGGACACCGATGAACTGCTACTTCCCAGTTCTCTTAGGTAAGGGAAAAAGCGTTCCTTAGAAATTCAAAGTGTGTGAGTGTGCGTGCGCTCAAGTTTAGCAGTTAAAAACATCATTTTCTTTCTTCAAGCAATCTCTGAAGACTGCTCAGTCCCACCATTAAAGGTATATGTTTGTTCATTTCCCAAGCATCCACTGAGCACCTACTAGATGCCAGGCACTGCTGATGCTGAGTATAACTGATTTAAGATGGCATTTTCAAATAAAGCCCTGTTCATGACCTCTTAAATGTTTAAATGCGCTACTCACAAACTCATACTAGCTTCTACTTAAATACCACTGACATCTTATTCTGACCACATTGGCTAGAGGCTGAAGAGGCTAGGGCATCTACCCACCAGCTCCTGCTCCTACTAGTTGAGAGTTATTCCCAGGAATGTTAACTCTTCAATGTATTTCTTACCAGGAAGAGAAGAGAGTAGGTGCAGGTATATCAGTGTGCTGGGAACTATTGGCAGATGCTGATGGAACATGGATCAGGCATGGTGTTTGCTACGCTTCCCTTTAGCATTAGCAGGGTTCTGGATGCTTGTTTCCTTACTAAGGTGGGTGATTCTTTGCATCCAATCTTCCATTAAACATGTCAAAAATTTATTGAGTTTAAGATACTGCGATAGATACTTTGGAGGAAGGGATCACAGTGAAACCCACCTTCCCCTTAAATAGCTCGCAGGATAGTTGGAGAAACATTTGTCTACACAAAACTAGAATACGAGTAATAATGTACTGAGTATTACTCATCCAATAAATAATGCCTATTCTATGCCAGTTATTGCTCTAGGTTTAATGGAGGGGGAAAAGATAACAAATTTCTGCTCTCAAGGATCTTGCATCTGGGGAAGGGCAAAAAAAACAAATAATATTTATTAGATGGCGTTAAGTACTATGGAGAAAAAGTAGGGAAGGGAAATAGTGAATGTTGAAGGTGCAATTTTAAATAGGGAGGTCAGGGAAGACCTCACAGTTGAGCAAAAACTTGAAAAACGAAATAGATAAATATCTGAAGGAAAAGCATGTAGGCAGAGGGAAGAACAAGTACAAGACCCCAAAACTTGGGACATGCCTGGAATATTTATGGAATAGCAAGGCCTGCACTGTAGGATCAGAGGGAGTGAGACAGAGCACAGTGAGAGAAAGAAAGTAACTTGGGTTGTATCATCTAAGGCCCTGTAGGCTTTTTAAGAACTTTGGCATTTACCCTGTTAATGTTTATCTGTTAGAGGTTTCGAGCAGAGAGGTGACATAATCTGATTTAAACTTTAAAAGATTACTCTGGTTGCTGAGTTGAAAATAGATTGTAAGGGATCAAGGAAGGAAGCAAGACCAAGTAGTAGGACATGAGGTGGGATGGTGGCTTGGACCAAAGCATAAGGAGGTCATAAGGAGATCTGAATATATTTTTAAGGTAGAGCCAACAGGTTTTGGATGTGTAGAGAGAAAGAAAGGAGTGAGTTATGGCTCCAAGATTTTTGAGCTGCACGTGGAAAGCATTGAACTCGCCATTACTGAGACAGAAAAAATTGAGGAGGAAAAATTGGAGGTATGAGTTGAGAAAGAACAGGTATTCTCTTTTGCACATATTAACTTCACGATGCCTGTTGTAACTCCAAATGGGAATGTCAACTTGGATATACAGTCTGGAGTTCAGGGGAGAGATCCAAGCTGGAGATAGAAATTAGGAGTCATCAGTGTGAAAGAGTATTTAAAGCTGAGACTGGATGAGATTACTAAGGAAATAAGTATAGACTTCTTTAAAAGTTTCCAGGACTCAGTCCTGGCACATTCCAAGATTAAGTGGTTGGGGGATGAAAAGAACCATCAGAGATTAAAGAGTGGTTAGTAAAATAGGGAAAACCAGGAGGGTATTTCCTGGAGAAAGGAGAGCTTGACCATGACAGACACTTTTGATATGTGAAGTAGGGTGAGGACTGGGACTGAATTAGCAGCACAGAGATCATGGATTACTTGCACAAGCCATTTCCACGGAGAGGGAGGGATAATAGAACTGGTCAATACTACTAGAATCGAAAGGAGGTTTGAGTTTACTCTTACTTGGAGGCAGGGATTGCAGAAGGCTCCATGCTTCCAAAACCCTGGGTTTGAGCCCAGCCTCTCTCACTAGCCCTTCCGTTCTCAGGCTCTCAAAATCTGAAAGAGGCCTAGGAATCCCTGCCAGGCATCCTGTGCAGAAGGTATAGGGTGAGTCTTTTGAGGATAGAGAAGGAGACATTAAGATGCTATTCTCACCACCTTTCCCATCCCATGGGACCCTATTCTTGTTTTGTGCTCTTAAATTTCTTTTTTTGAAATGTTAAGTGTTTTTTAAATAACTTCATATTACAATTAGTATGTGTTCTTTGTAAAAAAAAAAAAAATTAAAAAAAAAAAAACAGAAAAAGAAGCCCAAATTTAAAACTATTCTTAAAACTCAACCTAGAGATCACATTTAACATTTTACTATACATCCTTCCAGAAGGCTTTTCTGTATCCTATTATTTAAGTATAAAAATGTAGTCATATTATATATCGTACATTGTTTTGCAACTTATTTTTTAAACAATATATTTGAAAATCTTTCCATATCAAGAAATATTCTCCTACAATACCTGACTGCATGCTATTCCAAAGTACATATGTAATATAATATATTTAAGCAGTCCTCTTTGTGGGAGATTAAGGCACCACAAATATACATTCAAAACCAAGCCAAGTGATCTCCATCCCTCAAAATCAAACAAACAAAAAATAATAATTTGGACCTTTTCTAATGTTCCCAATTAGCAACAAATTCCTATTAATTTCACCTTCTAAATATCTCTTGAATCTATCTCCACCATCACCACCATAACCAATCCACCCTCATCTCTCACCTGCATCGTTGCCATCACCACTTAGCAAGCCTCACCACATCCACTCTAACCCCTTCTCCGTATTACAGTCAGAGTGATTTTTTTAAGCCCAAGTCATTCTCCCACTTTTCAATGATACCCACTGGAATATCTAAAATTAAAAAGATTAACAATACCAGATGTTGGCAAGGATTGATGCTGGGGGAGTGTAAAATTGCACAACCAATTTGCAAAACTGTTTGTCAGTTCCTCATCAAGGTAAACATTCATCTACTCTTATGATCCAGCAATTTCAATCTGAAGTATTTATCCTGGAGAAATATAAACATGTGTTCATAGAAAGACCTCTGCAAGAACATTTATAGAAGTTTTATTCACAGTTACCGCCAAAAACAACTCAAATGTCCATCAACAGATCATATAAACAAGTTGTGGTATCCACACAAGTGAATAATACTCAGCAATAAAAATGAAACAAATTATGGTGATAGAAATCAGAAAGTGGTAGCAGTGGATGGGTTTGTTGGAAAGGAATATGATATATCATACGTCGTACTCCAAGAATTTGTTGGAAAGGAGTAGAGAGAAGGTTCTGGGGTGAAAACTGTTTTACATCTTGTTTTGGGTGATTGTTACATGTATGTTTGTCAACATTTGTCAAACTGAACACCCGAAATCTATATATTTTGTTTTATGTTAATTATTCTTCCTAATAATATTTATAGTCATTTCTTGGGATAAAATTAAAATTCTTAACTTGGCCTTACAAGGTGAGTCCTTGCCTATCTCTTCAGCTTTATCTTGCCCATTCTCTCCTTTATGTTATATGTTCCAACACCCCTGTCTTCTTCTGGAGTCTCAGCTCCAGCCTTGATACAAACTGTTCCCAGGACCTGAAATGTTACACTGCCTCTGAGTCTGCCCCTAACGCCAACCAGCTCAACCCCTACACGTACTTTAACCTCAATACTAAAAGCCACTCCAGGGGGAGACAATCAACTAATCAGTCTTGCAAATAAGTGAATAATTTCAATTTCCTGGTCTTCCTAGATACGATCTTGTCTCCCATTATACGAGTGCTCTTTTTCAGCACCCATCCTCTTTTTTTCCCCCCATAGCATTTCTAACGATTCTTAATTATTCACTTATTTGCAAAGTTAGTTGATTGTTTTCCCCAATAGACTGTGAATTCCACGAAAGCAGGACCGTATCTTTTTTGCTAACTGTTTTATCTCCAATACAGAGTAAGTGATTAAGAAATATCAGTTTAACGAATAAACACAGTGATAAGCATCCTTAGTCATTTATGACTTTCAAGATAAATTCCTGGAAGATGGATTATTTGGGCAAAGGGCAGGAACATTTTAACACTATTTATATGAACTGCAAAACGCCACCAAAAAGACTATTAACTTGTGCCTGTACCAGTAAGAGACTACCTGGTTCTCACAACTTTTGTCTGCACTGGGCATTCCACATCTATTTGCCATTCCTTCCTTAATGAATTAGATCTGTATTTTCACAATTTTTGCTTACATACCCTACAAAAGAATTTTGAAAAACTAGGTATCCTTTAGCACTATTTTAAATTGACATTTAGTATTTTCTATCATATTTTTAAAAGTTAAAAAGAATTTAACTTCTAATTTATTGTAAATTCTGACATTTTAAAATATAATTATTCCAATTTAACAATAGATTTTATATATACTGGCAATTTAATTACCACCATCACTAAATTATCACCATTAGTTACCACCAATATAAACAATCTCTTCTTTAACAGGCTTTTATCTCACTCTTTTTATCCTTGAATTCTTATTTCCATGTATGCCCCCAAAAGAATTTTATCCTGATATAATATATTTTTATTCTTGGAAGACTTTATTCTACTTTTTAATCTTACCCTATCATACTTGTATACAACAAATTATTTTAAATAATTTCCTTTGATGATAAGACTTTACAGGTTAAAAATTATTCTGTATTAAGTGATTATTATAATTCTTAGTTCATAATGGATCAAAACAACATAAATATATGACCAAATCTGATATATAATTATTAAACATAAAAAGTAAAAATTTGTCAGAAATGAATCTCTCAATGACCTCATTGGGATGGGAGTGTTATTGGTTTTTCCATTAGTTCACTGCAAGAATGAGATAGGGTTTAGCATCAGTTTTATTCCTAACTTCAATTTTAAGTAAGTGCTAAGATATATCATGTGACAGAGAGTGCTAGTAGTCAGCCAAAATCATTTTTCTTCTTCTCCCTTGGTAATAAGATTGTAGCCAGATGTGACTGGACTATATTCCCCAGCATCCCTTGCAGTGTAGCTGTGCTGGTTATCAATACATTGCTTCTCAGCTCAAATTGACTCTGTTTGTCTGCTCTGTGAAATGGATCTGGGCCCTTTAAACATTTTTCCCTTGCTATTTGGCACTGAAGCTTTGTCAGTAGAGAGCGTTGGAGTGATATCAAAGGAGAAAAGGGTTTTACTTCCTGTGTGCAGGCTCCTGAAGTGACAAGCTTCCCCAGGGTCCAGCTACTGTGGTGCCCGGCAGCCAGCAGCTTCTCTGGCACCATACCCTCTCAGGCAGTTTTGTAACAAAGTACCTTGAGCAGCTTTGCTGTGCACCCAAGAGGTAAAGTTCCAGCAAGTTCCCCAGCCAGGTATTTCTCTGCCCTGCAGCGAGCCATAGCTATGCCCTCTAGTGCAGTAAAGGATTAATTTAGCAGGATTACATTGTCCAAACTTTGCACATTCCAAAAAAAAAAATGTGGCCTTTGCCTGGCTCCTGGGGGATAAGCCCGTGGAATATCCTGCTTGAGAATAGTGTCTTTGTTTACCTAGGACCCGGGGCCTATACTATGTTAGTTTATGCTAACAATGTGATTTATGGTAGGGGGCCCTGGGCCACATGGTATCAGTTGACCTCTGGAGGGGCTGGGAGTGAGTAAAGTCAGCCACGTGGGTGGACAGTAAGCCATGCCTACAGGACCAACCCCCAGTGGAAACCCTGGACACCTATGTTTGAGTGGATTTCCCTAGCTGGCGATACTTCATGAAAGTTTTCACACATCATTGCTAGAATTAAATGCTATCCATATGACTCTACTGAGAGAAGACAACTAGAAGCTTGCAACTGGTCTCTCCTGGACTCTGCCCCATGTGCCTTTTTGCTTTGCTGATTTTATTCTCTATCCTTTCACTGTAATAAACCATAACCCTGAGTATAACAGCTTTTCTGAGTTCTGTGAGTCTTCACAAATCAGTGAACCTGAGGATGATCTTGGGGAGCTTCAAATACACTCCTCCATGAAGTCTGAATCTTAGCCCTGACAGGGTTGGGGGAGAAAGCAGAGACTCTTCCTCGGGCACTCTATCTCATACCTAAGCGCAATATCCGTTCTTTACATTTGCTATTTCTTTACTTCTGAACTGCCAATTCCTTGTTATTCTAATCTCCTATTATGGTTAATAATTCTTCATAATTAAACTTTTCCTATTCAAATTAATTTGTGGTTTCTCTTTGCTGATTGTACCCAAATAGACACAGTGGTCATGTGACTTAGTTCTCCCTAAGCAGAAATGTGTGATATTTCTGCTAGGGCTATTAAGAAAGCAGGTGTGCCTCCTCCATGTGCTCTTCCAGTTGGATGTAGGTGACGATGAGACCCTGAGGGGTAGTGGAGGCACACGATGAGAGAAGCCTGGGTCCCTGATTCACCACATGTTGGCAAGCATCTGCCAAAATTCACAAATTAATTTTTCATTAGAAATAATTTTAAATGATTTATCAATGAATAACTCTATTAGCTCCTCCTTCAATTTTGTTGGGCAAAAAAATTTTGGAAACGATTTCACATACAAAAGAAGTTATCAGTCACTAGAATCTAACCATTTTCTCAATTTCTCAGAATTATATCAAAAGATTTTAGCAAGTCTTAGCTACCAAATGACTCTACATCAGTAGTTTTTAAAGTGTGGATTCCAGGCAAGCTCCATCAGTATCATTTAGTAACTTGTTAGAAAAGAAAATTCTCAGACCCCACCCTAGACCCACTGAATCAGAAACTCTGAAATGAGACCAGCAATCTGTATTTTACCAAGCAGCCTTCTAGGTGGTTCTGATGCTCAGATTTGAGATCCACTGCTGTAATTCTTTTGCCTGGATTTATGTATAATCTGATAGTTTCCAAAAGCATTCAAACGTAAAAATACTAATTTCAACACATCTTCACCACTTGTATTCATTATATATTAGTGTGTAAACTTAGTGGCTTCAAACAACACACATTTATTTTCTCCTAATTTCTGTGGTCAGGAGTCTGGGCATGACTTAACTGTCTCTTCTACTTCAGGGTCTCACAAGTCTGCAATCAAGGTGTCAACTGGGACAGCAGTCTCATCTAGGGCACATCTGGGACAGGATTCACTTCAAACTTCACGTGGCTGTTGGCAGCATTCAGTTCTTTGCTGTCTGCCAGCTGGAGGCCTACTCAGCTACATGACACATTGAGGTCTTCCCA
>NW_006494611.1:4238594-4240662 GCF_000325575.1 Pteropus alecto | reverse complement strand
CTCACAAAACTAGTGCTACGATCTTATGTAATTTAATCATATTAACATAATTACAGACACCCCATCATCTTTGCCATATTCTCTTAGTTAGAAGCAAGTCTTAGGTCCCAACAACACTCAAAGGGAGGGAATGACACAAAGATGAGAATACCAGGAGGCAGGGAGCATCAGGGCCACCTTAGACTCTGTCCGCCACATCACTCAGAATTTTTGTTAAAATGCCTTTGCTTTATCACATGCTTTAATTCTATTTTATCAAAACATCATAGTTTCCATTTAGATCATTTAGGAATAAACATTCTGAAAATTGTTTTAGAACAGGTTTCTGGCATAGCTGGGCCTCATGGTCGAACCAGTCAGCCTAATCATATTACCACTTACATTCTGTCAGAAAGAGTCTGATGTTATTTTTCAATTCAAATAAATATTTTAGCATAAATTTTAAAGAACAATATAAAAAACTTGGAACGATACATTTTGTAGCATATAATGTAAGAAAGATTACTAAAAGCAGTCAGGTCAAAATCAAACTGATGCAGATCTAATATAATTAATCATATGCGAGTTACCAAAATAAGATAATAATGGTAGTCTTCATTATTTTATACAGTGTGTTGTGTGGCTAAAGTTATCAATTATTATTAATGCGATGAGTATTACTGAAGGCAAGATACTTCTTCAGTAAATGTGTCCATGTGGGTATTGAGCTCTGGTGGAAAGCTTTAGGGGATAATATATTTTAAAGGCCAGAATAGCTCCATTAATTTCATTAGACATTATGATTAAATTTCCCATGTATTTAATGAAAAAGAAAAGTATATACTGCTAAAACTAATTGGTTCGGAAGCTAGCATATGATTTCCTTTTTTGTTAATAAGAACTGGAAAATCTTATTATAAGCTGAAATAAGACAAGTATTGAATATAATTGTAATGAACATTTCACAATATGATTTGGACAAAATAGGTTTCAACTATTTTTTGAACAATGCACAAATTCGAAGGCATGTGAGATTTTTATGTTGCATATATTTTGTGTGCTTGTATGAAGGATAGTTTATTTCATTTTCAGATCTATGAAAAGTCGAAAGAATAATATAATGAACACATATGAACATTTCACTTAAATCCATCTATCCTATCTATTTATATAATCTTTAATGAAAAGTATATAGAGTGCAAAGTCCTAAGTGCAAGGACATTCTCTGAGCCTATGGTCTAGTAGGATGTCTCACAAGCTGGATTCGTATGATAATTTCTCATGACTGGATTCAGGTTAAACATCTGGAGCAGGAATATGACTTGTGTTATTGTGTACTACCTCTTATATCACTTCAAGGGGCACATGATGTCAGCTTGCCCAATATGACTGATGCTGAGTTTGGTCACTTGGTTAAAGTGGCAATGTCAGTTTTTTTTTTATTATAAATGTACTTTTCCTCCGCATAATTAATAAGTAAGCTGTTCTCCAACTAAATTTCACCCAATAGTTTTATCATTGCCTGATGATTTTGCCTGAATAAATAAGCATACTCACTGGTGGCTGGTTGCCCAATGTTAATTTTCTGGTATATCTTTAAAGGTAAATTGATCCAGAAAACTTTGCAGATATACTTTTCAAAAAATCAACACCCATAATTTGCATTACTTCAGTTGTTAGAGAGGCTGCTCATAGGTGAGTGACAGCTAGAACACAGTCCCACTTGAAAAAAGAGGATTGGTCTTTTTTATCCCATGTGAGTAAGTCATTGGCAGAGTCTGGGGCGGTCAGGGGTCAGAACCTCACTTGTAGGAGGGCTCCTGTTTGGGCAACAGCAATTCTCTGAAGAAGGGTGCAGCTAAGAAGTGTTATCAGCTACACTCACAGCAACACTCAAATTTAAAACGTTTTTAAACACTGAGCTAACTAAACAAAAGACATCTGAAAACCAAGTTTCTCTATGACACTTAGAATAGATAAATAGATCAATGGAAAAGATTAATAGATTAGAGGAATACGTTCATATCAATATTTTTCATATAATAAAAATATTTCAAGTCAATGAATATTTTTTTTAGTTAGGGGTCTT
>NW_006494611.1:4204192-4238467 GCF_000325575.1 Pteropus alecto | reverse complement strand
ATAATATTATTCTATATATATGTATAATTGGCTCATATCACTGAAAAGTTAAGAGATGAGACATAGCTCAAACCAGAGACTCAGATGATTTAACAGATATCTGGGCTCTTCCCATCATACAACGCTCTGCTTTTTATTCTTTGTTTCATTCTTGGGCTACACATGGTGGTGATCCCTGGAAGCCCAGGCTTACACTTTTTTAGCTTCAATTCCAACAGAAAAAAAGATTATTTCTTTTGAAATAATACCAATAAAAGTCTTAGAGCTGAGCCTTCTTAACTCTGATTGTCTTAGCTTGAACCAATGACTATGGCCAGGGAGATGATACCAAGGTTTATTTATATACCCAATCCTGGGTCAGGAGCTAGTGTCAGTTCCAAACAAACCATATGGAATGACAGGTCATTCCCCAAGGAAACTAGAAGGACTCTTATTAAAAGAAGAGGCAAAGGATTCTGGGCAGGAGGCAAAAACAACAGATGTCTCCTATAACTGATTATTCAATAAAGATGTTTAGAAATCGGATAAGCCTTCTGAAAAGACCAGGGTTGGGGAGTAGGGATTGAAGCTAGGCACCTACTCACTCTTTACATCAAAATAAATTCCAGATGATTTAAAATTTTTTATGTAGAAAGCAAAACCACAAAAGCACTGAATAATTTTAAAACCTGGAAGTAGAGATAGCTTTTTTAGGCATGACACAAAACACAGAAACCATAAAGGGTAATATTGATTAAATTCGATCACATAAAAACTTAAAAGCTTTGTACATCAAAAATACCATATTGAATGAGATAAGGAAGATCTACAATGGAGATATAACAGTTATGAAAATCTATACACCAAGTAATGTAGCAGTGATCATCATATAGCATGAATTATAAAAGATACGAGAAGAAAAAAACATTAGTAGGAGATTTAATTCAGCTCTCAGTCTGTGACAGGTCAAGTGGATAAACAATGGTAGATAAGCAATGATAGATAAGATTTTATATATATAATTATTGGTAAGACAGTTCTGATAGATAAAATTTCAACTCTGTATCCTGAAAAAATTACATTTCCCCTTGCCTCAAGGGCCCATGAAACATTCATGAAACTCAACCATGTATTAGGTCATAAGAAAGCATTCTCAGACCAATGTACAATAAAACCAGTAATAATAGGAAAATCAGAAAATAAAAATACCTTTCTACCTTTGGAAAATAAGAAGAATGTTAAAATTCTGTCTCAAACATTTCTTGGGTTTAGGGAAAATAACTACTAAAGTTGTAGTCAATCTAGAAACAATAATGATGAAAACAACATATCAAAACCTATGGACTAGAGCCAAAACAGTGTTCAGAGGAAATTCCATATCCTTATTTATATTGATAAAGAAGATAGAAAAGAAAAATTAATCATCTGGCTCCAAAATTAGATAAACAACAACAAAATAAACCAAAGAACAGCAGAAAAAAGAAAAAGAATAAATCAATGTGTTAGAAAAGAAAAAAAAATAGTAGAAATAAGAATAAATAAAGACGATGAATAAATTAAGAAAAAATATATAAAATACATATAAGAGAGAGTTCACAAATGTGGTAAAATGTAAACATTTGGGAAATCTGGGTGAGAAATTTGTGGAAATCATACTATTCTTATAACTTATTAAACAGCTTTGATTGTGATGAAGAAGGAGAGATCAGTTGGCCAAAGATTTGGGTTTTGTTTTGTTTTTTTCATTAATGAGAGAAACTTGAGCATACTTAAATATCTATGGAAAGATGCCAATAGAGGGGAGAGGGTAAAGAATGGGGAGAGAGACAGCACAAGAATGAGAGAGAATTGAAAGAATGAGGAGATGCTTGTGACTATAAAACAATTTATGTTCAATGTAGAAAATTTGGTAAATACAGAAAGGTATATATAAAAGAATACAAATCACCCATCACATGAAGACCTAATACGAAGGTTCATTGTTAGAGGCATTTCCGATATAGGCAGGCCAGAGAGAGGCCTGGAGGACAGAAGCATATAGGAAATCTCGGAGGCTCCCTTATTTTATAGATTGGGAAATTATGACTTAGAAACATGGAAGTATTTTCTTTAGATTACACAGCTAGTTGAGGGCAAACATTCTCAACTCCTGATCCAATGTTCTTTCTACTTTATAGTACCTATCACTGAAGTTTCCAGTGTTTGTCACCTGGTGGACATACTGCCACCAGGAAGCAATAGCAGATGTGTGGGAGCCTGTTCGATCATCATAAGATAAGGAGATGCTACCTCCATGTAGAGGATGGAGAGAAGAGATGTTCAACTTGCTACAGTGATCCAGGAAGTCTTGCACAATGAAGATTGTACTGTCTAAAATACCAACTGCTCCTCTGACAGAAAACTTTACAGGATCTGTGCCTAGAAATCAGGCTTCTAGAGTCAAGGTCTAGCCCACTGTTATTGAGCTATGTGACTGGGCAAGTCACCAATTGTTCTCATTCATCTTGAAAATCAGTGTTTTATACCAGATGGGAACTCACATCCTTCAGCTTTTAAGTTGCCCAGATTCTGTCACCACATTTGGTTGGCCCCTCAGAGGAGGCCAGCAGTGGTCAGGAGCTGATTCTGCCAGTGACACACAGGTGCAGGCAGAGTAAATTCTCGAACCCTCCACTTTGTAAGCTCCTTGATCTGGGCTAGTTCACAGACTTACTAAGCTAAACGACTAACATCTTTGATGATAACTATGCTCTCATTTGTAAAACTCTTTATAGTTACAAAGCATTTTCACCTGCATTATTTTATTCAGTCCTCCCATTAGCCCTGTGACATAGTTATTACAACTCCAATTTTATAAATGAGAGAAATGAGATTCATATAACTGGGTTAGTAATTGAAAGATGGAGCTGGGACAAAGCTCTCTTCTGAGGCCAAACTCAGAGCTCTTTTTAGCCACCCCCACTCAATTACTCTAGGAGCAAATGCCAGTCTTGGACCTGCTGCTTTTGATCCAACGATTTCCTTTCTTTCCAATTCTCCTTCTCTCAGTCCACTCTTGGATCAGAAATTAACTAAAGAGCAAGCACGAAGACCACAATCTTGCTCTCGGCCTCCTTAGGAAACCGCTTTCCAACATCAACAATGGACAGTTAACTAGTTTAAAAGGTGGTGAGCTCTCTGTCACTAGGAGTGTTTAAGAAGAGAGTGTATGACTATCTGGCAAAGATGTGGTAGAGGAGATTCCTGATTTGCAAACGAAAAAGATCTTTGAGGTCTCTTCCAAATTTGAGAGCATAGGACTCTGTGCTTAGGCAAACAGCATGGTTGGGAAGCTGACTGAGCAGAGGCCCAGGCTGTGGAACAGAGACAAGGCTGAAGAAGAAAGAAAAAGAGTCTTAAAGTGATTGTGAAGACTAAGGCAGATTCTTCTCTTCCAGGAAAGAGACTGGAGCCCCAACAGAGATGGGGAGACAAACTGGGTTGATGCCTAAAGAGGAAGTTAGGGGAAATGTCAGTATTTCTCAAATAGTCTTGCCCAGAAAATGTGACAACAAATACCCTGCCAAATTTCACTGACTACAACTCAGGCATCACAGACAAGAAACAGAGGAGCAGTCTCTTGAGAGAAAAGCACTTGAATTGAGTTAAAAATATATTAAATTCACAATCAGTCAAAATGCTAAAGGCCCAAGAATATCTTTAGACTAGACTTCTTCCAGTTCTCTGAAAGTAAGATTCTTTTTAAAGCATTATCTGAATCAACATTTGGAGTGGAGGGTGGGAAGGACTGGCCTTGCAGTGGGAAATCTGAGTTTCATCTTTTAGCCAGAGCGGCAACTTGAATGTAATTCCAGAGAGGATGCTGGAGACTATTGCTTTTCTTACAGTGGAAATCAGGTCCAGAATGTATCTTTGCAGCCTGGCAGCCTGACGTAATAAACAATTTCAGGTGAAAAAAGGATTCACATTTACAGTATACTGCAGAATGTCTTTTTTCCAAAATTCTTTAGAAATCTCATTCAGCTCCTCTTTTCCACCACAGATATTCTTTAATAAGCTTTATAAAAAGGTTTTAAAAGAGCTCCTTTTCTTACACACGTAAAATATAGAGAAAATACACATGCACCAAAAACAGGAAATAAATATTATGTTTCTCCGCCACCCCAAAATAAGCATTTTAGTATGTCAATTACATTTAAAATTTTTTAATTTTAGTTTTTTGAATGGTTCATAATCAAAATGGTTTAAGCAGCGATTCCTAGGGAAGTATTGCTCCCACTTGACCCTTGTCTATCATGTTTCCCACCCACTCACCCTCTTCAGGAACTTTTTTTAGTTGTCTGTATATCCTTCTAGTGTTCCTAATGCAAATACAAGTACAAACATAAATTCTTATTTACACCTTTCTTACTACAAAAGGCTGCCTACCACATATACTGCATCTAGCTTTTTGCACTTGACAATATATCCTAGTTCAGATTTTTGCATGTGTTTATGCAAACATTTTATTTTTTACTAAAATGGGATCTTACTGTTGTAACTTGCTTTTTTTTGCTTAAGAATTTTTTATGGACATGTTTGTATAATATCAAGTATTCTACAGTACGATTTTTAAAGACAGTAATGTCAGGAAAAAGCCCTGGCTCGTTTTTCGCCTCCCCCAGGATAATCTCTAGAATAAGAAAGAAGAATTCTCTGACCCCTAAAGTCAAGGCCTGTGGATGAGTTCCAGCTCAACCATTTGCCAATTGTGTGCACATAATGATTGAGGCAAAACTGAGGTGATGAGCCTCAGTTCCCAATATTTATACCTTCTCACCCACAATAATGCCAGGCTGGCCTCTACCCCAAGACTGTATTGAGAATTAGATGAGAAAATGGTTAGGAAAAGACCATTCACTGTGAGGCAACAAGATGTTAAAATATTAATGTACCTACACTATACACATAAGCATGCACCCACGCACGCATACACTCGTGCATACACAAGTATTTCCGTTTTAATAGAGAACTCCTTTTGGTTACCATTTTATGGTTTTTCAATAAGAATTCTTTTCTCTAAATTTGAATCTTCTAAAAAAATTTTCTTGTGAAATATTTAACATATATACTTCATACAAAAATTAAGGAGAATAAATAAACAAAAAGGAGAAAATTGAAATAATTTATATGCAACAATTCTCCCCAAATTTTCATATGTATACATATATGTGTATATGTGTTTATATGTGCATGCGTGTACGTGTGTATATACACACAGATATATAATTTATAAAACTGGGCTTATATTGTATATTTGGTTTGGTAACTTCCTACTCTTACTCAAAAAGTGTTACATATACATATTGCATATTCATAAATATCTCTATTGTCATTAATAGTTATATAGAATTCTATTGTATTAATGAACATATTATGTCTAATCAATTCACTTTTATTAGAAATCTAAGTTCTTTAGATTTTTCTTATTATATGTAATGTTATACTGGACATCTTTATAGCCAAATGTTGACATACGTCAAAGAAATCAATTTAGAACGAGTTTGCATGTTTTCTTTTATTCATTCAACAACTGCTCTTGAGCACCTACTACTCAATGTGAACTGTCTAGGTGCTAGAGTTACAAAGATGAATCTGGCACAGGAACTGTTAATCTAGGAAAGGATACAGAAAGAATCATAATGACATTTTGGGCTTGTTGAATTTCTTAGGGTTCCTGGTGCACCTGGCAATCTGTTTCACAACCCTATATTTTGTTCATGCACCCCCACGCTACTCCCTATCCTAAAATGACCCTTTCTCTACCTAGCAAACTTCTACTCATATGTCAAGACCCAATCCAAATATCTCCTGCTCTATGGAGCCTTCCCCCACCCCTCAAGAGAGACCAAGTCTCTCCTGGAAAATTTTATGTCCCCAGAACACCTGTCACTTTCTATAATTATCATATACCTTCCTATAGCTCTCTGTACTGTAGGCTCCTTGGATTTAAGGACGTTATCTTACTTATCTCTAGCTATGCCCAGCAAGGTGCCTAACATGTAGAAGATGTTCTCACTGAGTGCTTATTGAATGACTCACTAGCACCATGTGATCAGTAAAATAACAAATACAACAACTAAAGTTACATTATTAGCAAAGAAGTGTCATTACCAAAAGCCCATGGCCGGCAACCAGTTTAAGGGAAGGCTCAGCTAACTTGGCCCATGGGCTGGGCCAGCTTTTTCCCATGTTCTTACTTTGACCCTGGCTATTGGAGATTACATTCCTAAGTGTTTGGGTTCACTTAGGCAGCCAAAAGGCTCTAAGGGCTCCCAAGAGCCTAAATATTTTATAATTGGGGGATTTTTGTTGGGGGAGGATTTTTTAAAAGTAAAATATACAAAATCGCAACTATCAAATTAGGGACAAAAATAATAATTATTTCAACCAAGAAAAGAAATCAGCAAAATACAAATTTTAAAAGCTGACCCATATCGCAAAATCCCTATCTGTCTGATACACTTCTCTAACACTGTTTAAATTTTTCAATTATTTCAAGAAATATATACGTTAATCTGAAATTAAGGAATACGCTTCAAATACGTTTTTAAATGGCTACAGTCTGGGGCAGCAAATGTGCATGATGAGCCTGTAGCATGCTGCAGTGCCAAAAAGTAAGGAAGCGTGAAAAACCGATGGTCATATGTCACAGGGACACAGGAACTAACAGAGAGAGTTCCCAATGGCCAAAGCTGGAACAATTTGAGCAACAAAATAAATAAAGAAGTAATTATATCCAAATATAAAATAAATATCTAGAGTTCATACTCATATAAATAAATAATGGAATAAAAAAAATTAAGAAAGAAGGAAAGAGAGAGACAGAAAACTCCCGAGCCAAAAAAAGAGATGAAATACTGCCATTTGTGACAACATGGATAGATAGATCTTGAGATTATCACGCTAAGCAAAATAAGTCAGACAGAAAAAGTTAAGAACCATGTGATTTCATTTATATGTGGGATATAAAACTGAAAACACCAAACGAACAAGACAAACAAACAAAAACTCATAGACACAGACAACAGTCTAGTGGTTACCAGGCGGAAAGGGAGGCAGGGAGATAGATAAGAGTGAAGGGGTCAAATGTATGGTCACAGAAGGAGATTTGACTTCGGGTGATGAACACACAATGCAATATACAGAGTGCATATTATACGATTGTACATTTGAATCCTATATAATTTATTAACCGATATCACTCCAATAAATTAATAAAAATAAAATAAACCAAAAAAAAAAAAAAAAAACCTCCCAAGTAGAATCGCAAATAATTTATGTAGATACTGCCCCCTCAAGGAGAGTTACATAACTCCCCATCCTTTAAGTGTGGGCTGCACTCAGTGTATTTCCAAAGACCTAAGTAGAGAGACTGGGGTGGGATCAGTAATTGTACAGTGGAGAAACCTGACAAACATACCTCAGCCAGGTGATCAAGGTCAACATCAACAGTGGTAAGTCATGTTGACAGTCTATATCCTTGATATGACGTGGCACTCTATCTCTGTGGCCTTCCTCCCAAAAACCTATAACCCCAAACTAACCATGAGAAAAAAAAGACAAATTTCAATAGAGGGGCATTCTACAAAACCTGACCAGTACTCCTCAAAACTGGTCAAAGTCTTCAATTAAATAAAAATTTGAGATACTGTTACAAACCAAGAAGAGTGTAAGGATACGTGACAACTAAATGTGATGTGGTATCAATAAAAAACATCGACTAAATGATCTAAGAACAACCCGCTGTAAAATGGATGTCCTGTGATCCTTGTCTTTATGAAAAAGGAGGAGAAAAGGACTGCAGTCAAGACCTGGGGAGCGTCCCCTCCCCCTGAGAAAGTCTGGGAGGAAGGAGCAGGGGTGGCAGAGGTTCCTCAGCTCAAGGCGAGGCTGGCGTTGGCAGAAGCGGGGGCGAGGGGCGGGCGCTGAGGAGCAGTGGTGCGTAACAACCCACGCACTTGCTCGTTTTAGAACAAATCAGCTCTTCTCAGACATATGTACTGAAGAAGCCTCCTCCTGGAATTTTCCAGACAGAGCTGAGAACTACTCCCTGCATAAAAGCATCAAGCCCAGATTCTCTGCTTTTCTTGATACAAAGAATCTCAAGACTGGAAGTCCTTGAGGGGTCGTCTCAATCTCTGTCTGTCTGTCTCTGTCTGTCTCTGTCTCTATCTCTGTCTCTGTCTCTGTCACACACACACACACACACACACACGCACACACGCCCCACACACAAACTGCACACACCTCAGCTGTAAGTGCCATGAGCTATATGTTTAAGGGCAAGTTTTTGTGGTGTGTCTGAACATACCATGTAGCTATTTGATTTGCCTTTTGGCATTTTTACAACTGCAAACAAGAACTCAGTTTAAGGAGAAGCCTGGAAGACATGGCTGAGGAATAAAGAAAGGGAAGAACAGATGACCCTGTGACCTAGAGTTGAACAAATTCTATCTCTGTCTCTGTCTCACACACACACACACACACACACACACACACACCCCACACACACAAACTGCACACACCTCAGCTTAAGTGCCATGAGCTATATGTTTAAGGGCAAGTTTTTGTGGTGTGTCTGAACATACCATGTAGCTATTTGATTTGCCTTTTGGCATTTTTACAACTGCAAACAAGAACTCAGTTTAAGGAGAAGCCTGGAAGACATGGCTGAGGAATAAAGAAAGGGAAGAACAGATGACCCTGTGACCTAGAGTTGAACAAATTCCCACCCCCTTATAACCTTCTAGGGGAAGTGCGACTCTCCCCATCTTACAGAGGAGGAAACTGGCTTAAAGAGTCAAATGTCTTCTCCAGGGTTATTTAGCAAGGAACAGAGCTAGGATTTACTTCATCTTCACAACAACTTCATGCGGTAAGTGTTATCATTTCTGTTTTCAGATGAGGAAACTGAGGCAGGAAGCTGGTGGGTAGCAGGATTATACTTTAACATTGGTCTCCTACTCCAAGCTCAGAGCTCTCTCCAAGATATCACAGCTGCCTGTTGATCTGGGAGGCACTGTCTGCTTCCTCCTTCTCCCCCATCCACACCAGGAAAGACTCTGGAGGACTTTCTGTGCTAACTTTGCAACTTCCTGTAAATATAAAATTATTCCAAAATAAAAAGTTTATTTAAAAATGGCAAGTATTCAACATCATTGCTCTCAAATTCTTTGCACACTATAAATAAACAAGATAAAATACTTTTTAAACATTCGTTTTGCATCTTCACACATTTTTCAATATCTATTTCTGAGTATGTTTTATAACGTACAAAATATATCAATACAATGATGCATATACAAGTTGTATTACTTTCTGAGAGCTGCTGTAACAAAGTACCACAAACTGCATGGCTTAAAACAACAAAAATTTATTTTCTCACAATTCTGAAAGCTAGAAATCTAAAGTCAGAGTGTCCTCAGGGCCATGCTCCCTCTGAAGGCTCTAGAGGAGAATCTGTTCCATGCCTTTCTCTTTTATTCTGGTGTTATCTGCAATCCTTAGTGTTCTCTGGCTTCTAGACACATCACTCCAATCTCTGCCTTGTTTGTCAAATGATCTCTTCCCTGTGTCTCTCTGTGTATCTTCTCTTCTTATAAAGACACCAATCATATTGGATTATGGGCCCACCCTCTTCCAATATGACCTTATCTTAGCTATATCGCCAATGACCCTATTTCCAAATTAGTTCAAATTCTGTGGTTCCAAGAAGGACATGAATGTGGGGGCTGGGGGGTGGACACTGGCCAACCCAGTATAGTCTGCCCTCTGGCCCCCCCAAAAATTCACATTTGTCATGTACAAAATATATTCACCTGATCCCAACATCCCCAAAAGTTTTAAGTCATTCCAGCATCAATTCTGAGTCCAAAATTTCACCTAAATGTCATCAACTCAGAAAGGCCCACATTTCATCATCTAAATCATTTATGGATGAAACTTAGGGTATGGTACAGCTTGAAGCAAAATTCCTCTTTTTCTGTGAAACTGTGAAACCAGAAAACAAGGTATCTGCTTCCACAACACAGAGGTGGGACAGGCATGGGATAGAAATTCCCAATCCAAAGGGGAGAAAAAAAGAGAAAAGGGGTCATGGATCCCAAGCAAGTTTGAAACCCAATGTACAAGTCACTCCTAATTCCATGATGCAGAAGTAACCTGAATTTATTTTTCTGATTTTATCATTTTTTTTTACATCATATCTATATTACACATGTGAAAATACATTGTATATTACTTATATAGGATTCAAACTACTTTGTCCAAGCAGTTTGTGTCCTGTGCTACGTTTCCCAGCCATTATTACAAATAGCCTTGTTGGAAGAGGTAGTTGCAATTTCAAGTGCTACCAGCCTCTGTTTAACACCAATAAGATCTAACGGGTTAGGGAAGATTTATAAGAATAGAATGAAATGTTACCTTTTTCAGATGAAACTCTTGGGTTTTTTAGGCTTTCAGTACAGCCACTTGCGTTTTTTCTTTTCTTCCTTGGCTGACTGTAATGGAGGCACTAAAGAAATTAAACTCCAAGATATATTATCCCAGTAGATTGTGAAGGAAGACGATCACAGAAATAATTCTTTAAGCCAAGGTATACACAACTGTCAGAGTCTGTCGAGTCTATCTTTGTCTTTAAGTATTGACTAAAATATTAGAATCGTGCATCAATTCTGAGAGGAATATTACTCTAACAAATAAAAGTGAATTAAAAAGAAACATCTCTACTTATGACTAAGGACAAACAGGGATTGGATTAAACTGGTTGATAATACGATGCTGAAAATTATTCAAGACATTTCTGCAAATTCCATCTACCTGTTTTTATCTCCAAACACATGCTCAGTAAATTCACTTTCTGAGTTAGAGTTTGGTAATAATGTGTAAGTTTGAATACTTACTAAAATGTTTTACTTTTATTTAAAAATAAAATCACAGTTAAATGCAACAATCCCAGCAACCTAGCATCAGTCAGCTCCCCTTCCATCAGACCATGCATCCTCCACCCACGACTATTTTTATTAACTGGGATTCTGTCCATCTCTCTGTAAGTTTATGAAATGTGTTTTGGCTTGGAGCACAGAAAATCCATTTAGACATTAATAGTCTAGTTGCAAGTTATGTTATTCATTCACAAGGATAACAACAGTGTGCTGTGATTTTTTTCCAGCATTTTTCCCTTAATTTTATTGGCTAATAAAATCCAAACATTGGAATCTTTTGCCCAGAAATTGGCGCCAAAGGAAAGCAGCTGCCCACCCAGACCCCCAGGGGCTCTCCAAGTAGGACCTGAGTCTTGGGGGAGGCCCCAGGGGAGAGAGGAAGACTTGCTCTCCAACTGCTAGGCCTCCCCACAGGGTCAGCCAGATGTTTTCCTTATGTTTTCCTAACCGAAGGAAGAAAACTCAGCTCTCTCTCTAATTGTCGAAATTCAAAATGGTGGTATCACCGTGGTGCATTCCCTCACTTAATTCTTTCGTTCAAATGTTCTCTTTCTTCCAAACCTCAACAAGCAATTTTGGGCAAGTGTTATGTACCAGATTCTTTTTTTTTTTAAGTGTACCAGATTCTATGTAAGGTGTTGGGCGTACAGAAAGGAGCTTATAGCTCAATAGGAGAGAGACATGTAAACAAATCATTGTAGCCCAACCTGATAAATACCAAAATGAAATAGGAACTAAGTGCCTGAAAGCCCAGGGTAAACTTGGCACTAACCCAATTAAACTAAGGTTTAAAAAGAGGAAACAACCGACTAGTATAACTTTTTGTAAAAATAATTATCAAAAAGCTATTATTTATGTTATATAAAAGTGGGAAAAATATGTATAAGAACATCACCTCAACCCATTAGACAAATGTTGAGAGACATAAATAAACAATTAACAAAAGAAAAAAACGAAGCAGTTTTAAAAATCCTCTATTTTATTAGTCTTCGAAGACACAAAAATTAAAACAATAAAAACAAAAATTTATAAAATCCAATTCTCAGAAGTCTGTAGAAAAATTGAAATGCCACTTAATCTAGTAGCAATGTAAATTTATACAAACCTTTCGGAAGACAATTGGGCAATATAACACAAGTCAAAATAATAATTATCTCTTTAAACCCAACACTTTCATTTCCACAGAATTTATCCCAAGGACATAATTGTAATAAAGGAAAAAGCTGTATGTATAAAGATGTTTATCACTGTTATTTATATGATTATTATATATTACCATCACTGTTATTTATAATAATGATAACCTGGATATAACAAGAGGAATGTTTCAATAGATTACAAAGAAATAATTATAAAGTCTCTGTAGTACTGTGAGAAATGGCTTACTTCCTAACATGAAATTTAATAAAATGAAAACACAAACTGTACATAGTAATAAATATGAATCTCATCCCCAGATCCAGTTGCAACTCCAGCATCAGAAACCCTCAACTAAAATAGGTTTTAAAATGATTTAGGAAATTTTAGGCTAGATAATTCCAGTCAGAGTTAATCAGCCCTTCTCTTTTATGCTTCCTTTTTCCTAGTCACCTCCCACTCTAGTCATTGTCTGTTTTACTTCTTCCATTTTAAGATTATTCTTTACTTCTCTGTTTATCCCCGCTGTCCCGCCCCCCCGCCCCACTTTGAAGATAGAAACTATATCCTACTAATTCTTGTAACCACCTACCCATTCTCCAGCTGCTAACAAATTCAATAAAGTCATGAGTATTTAATCTACTTAAGCATGTACAAATATGTATGAGAGAGAATGCAGAGAAATGACAATAATTTTATTAGGCTGATGGAGCCGAGAGAGCATTTACAAATTTTTCTTTTATATTTTATTTTATGACTTTTTAAGTTAGTAACAATTACCTGAACAGGATTTCACTATAGTATCTGAAGTTAGGCTCAGGGCATTTATGTCCCAAATAAGTAAGCAAGTTTATTTGGAAAAATAAACTTATGAACTTGAAAGATAAGCCAAGACATTTTTGGAAAAAAAGTAAGGAAGGGGGCCTTATTCTATACATAATAATGTGAGTGAGAAAGAAGCCAATGATCCAGACACCTATCTGAGTGTGAGTATGTTGTTTTATTAACACTGGAAGGTCTGACTTTAAGAGCAAGTACTTCCAAGTATTCAATAGTGCTGGACACCCACATAGTTTTCATTGTGAGGCATGACGAGTCTGAAAGGCCACTCTTGGCAGAATAACCTTGGACATGACTCAAGTTCATAGTGAAGCATCATTTATTTCCTTTTTCCTCTTGTCAGTAATTCTCCAAAATGCTCCAGTTTTATGATATGACTTTTAAAGGAATTAAACTTGAATAGCACAAAATTGTATAATTACGTTACAATTCAGTTGCAATTATTAACAGATCTAAGTCTGCTACATCATTATTAGGTTATAATGATGATGATAATAATAATGATAGCTAACATCCACAGTCCCAGATATAGTGTTAAACAATTAGCAAGATGATTAGGCCTACCAGCTTGCTAGTTCATGTGTGCTAGTTATTTAACATAAAAAAATTCTAAGAATTTCAGATGAGCCACAGTCTGGGGGCACACTGAGCTCCCAGAATACATATTGGATGCACAGGCCCTAGAGCAGGGCCCACATCCCTACATGGCAACAATGGGCGGGAGCTGAATTTCTGAGGTTCCCTTTAGACAGCACGCACTTCCAACTTCACCACAGTCCTCAGTGCTCCCTATGGGACTTACGTCCAGCCTTCTTCTTTCACTTAGATAGCTTGTCTGTCTCCAATATCTATATGTTTGAGTTTTCAACACCTCCACCTAGACATTATGACTGCAAATCAGGCCCTAAATTGTACAATGCCAATAGGCAGACATAAAGCTAAAAGGGACATTGGCAATCATATAGCCGGATAGCTTTTCTAACCTTTTTATAGCAGTGAAATATTGCTTCTAATAAAAACTGACACAAAGGCTTGCTCTCTAAAGAAGAAGGAGGAGCCGTTCTGGCTGAAAAATCCAAGGAGCACCCGACGTACTTGGCTCCTTCTGCTCCCCGTTCTTCTCCCTTGTACCCCCTGAGGGATCCCTTGACATTTTAAGGGTGCTGGCAGCGGTCCAGTCTCCTCATTACAAAGCAGAGGGCACAAACAAGTGAAGGCATCTGTCCTCGGTCACATAGCTAGTTAGTGGTAAGAACCCAGGTCTCTGATAGATGGTTCAGTTTTTGGCACTTTCTTCCATTAAATTTGTTGAATTTGTAGACAGTAAAAAAATAAGATAAAAAAGTTTTTAAAAGCTTCTTTTTTAAAACCCTCTTGTTACTCCATGTCACATACCAGCAGATGCCTCTATTAGAAAAATTTTAATAGTCAAACATAGAACTATGAAAGAACAAGGTCATTAGACCTGAAAGGAACATTGAAAGTTTTTTTCATTCCAAGCCTTCATTTTACAGACCAGGAAGAGAAGAATTGCTTGAAACTAATTCCCTCTGTTAAGCGTTCCAAGTTACCGTCCTGTTCAACAAGCCAAGTACTGTTATGTATTGACTTGATGGTCAGAAGCCAGAACTTCCTATTTTAACCAGTTTCTTTATGAAAATCACAAAGTTAAGATACAAATGAAAATTGTGATTTCTTCTTTTTTGTGATTTTCCTTAATCTTTACAAAGTACCCTCTCTGCTGGACATTCAAACATCTCCTTACTTCAGAATATATATTTACAAATTTGTGGGAAGATTGTTTTAGACTGAACTTTTCCTAGAGAATTCAAGTTAAACTATCTGTGGTCAGAGAGCTTTTATTTTAAAATTTCCAGTTCATTGCATTGTAGACTAATAATTTGTAAAATACAATAAGATTCATTAATAGACAAACGAAATTTCAAAAAGGTGCACAAAATATAAACTCATTTCTCTTCATTTTTAGATTCTAAACACACACAAAAAAATGACTGTATCAAATTGCTCTAACAGTTTTTAAATGCCTTCTTTTTACTCCTGTACTCACCCATTGTGAATCAGACACAAACACTTCGTGGACCAATCTTAGAGCCACATTGAGTAACTCCAGGTGAAGTACCCTCCAGGTGGTTGGTCTGGATAGAGGGCTGCTGTCAGTAAGGCTGCTCGTGTGAACCAGGTGATGCTTCCCATCTTTTAGTCCCAGCCCAGTCAGCCATTCTGAGAATGTGGTTGTTGTCCTCAAAGGCCTGGTGAATGGTACAGCGCAGGGGAAAGAGAAGCACACAACTTCCTGATTGCACCACTTGGAAACAGTGAGGCAGGGTTTACAAAATAGACTAAGGCATTTTGGGGCTTCATCCTGAAAGTAATGGGATGTTATTAAAACACTTGAGTCTTAGCTGGGTATGAGAAAGATAGGTTTACCCATAATGTGGAGCATGGTATAAAGAGAAACAGGACCCATTAGGAGACTTCTGCAGTAGTTTTAGAAAGAGATGGTATAGTCTGAACTCAGGTAGTAGCAGCAGCGTTTGAGCAGCAATTTAGGAGACCCGGTTATTGACTGAATGCAGGTGATAAAGGGCAGGGAAGAGTCAACAATGACACCCAGCCTTTGGCTTGGATGACTAGATGGCTGGTGGTGCTATTCACTAAGTTGGGAGCCCAGAAGGAGGAGGGTGCTGAAAACAATGAGTTCCATTCCTGACAGGCTGCATTCGACCTTTTCTGACCCTGTGCTATTGCTAGTGGTGGTCTCTACACTGGAATGCCCTACCCTTATATTCACTCGTCAACTCCCAACTATAAAAAGCCTTTGCAACCATAAAAGAGCTTATTAAGAACATTAAAGCAACATGGGAAAATATTTATTAGGTAATGTTAGGTGAAGTAATAAAAATGCAAATTAAAACAAGGTAAAGTTCTTCCCCTATTAAATTGGCAAGAAAAATTTTTTTTAATTAAAATGCCCCAAACTGCCAAGGATGTGGGAAAACTGGCACTCTTACACACTGCTGGTGGCAATGTAAATTGGTACAAACCTTTTGGAAGAAATTCGACAAAACGCATCAAGAATCATAAAAGAGTTTGTATCCTGTGACCCTGTAATTCCACTTCTGGAAATCTATTCTAAGGAAATAACTCAAAATATAGGAGAAAGCACTTCATACACAAAGATATTTATCATAGCAGAAACTGGAAATAACCAAAACGTCCAGTAATAGGAGGTTGATTAAATAAGTTACGATAAATTTATTTGCTTTTCTCGTGCATAATGAAACTGGTTAGTAGTTAATAGGAATGCTTGTACTATACTGCAGAGTATATATATATAATACATATCTACTATTATCCTAATTATGTATATAAATTTCATAGAAAAAAGACTAGAAGGAAATTATCATAATGAATGAGTTAGGGTAGTGAGTCTATAGATAACTTGCAAAAATTTTTTAATGATTTCTCCAAAGCCTTTGTAAATGGTCAAAATGCTTTAATAGAAACCACAGTGTAATAGGAAGAAAACTGTTAAGTGAAAAAAGTAAAATAGAAAATTTTATCTGTGTTAACTTATAAAAAAAAATGTATGTTTGCTTATAGACCAAGAATGGGCATGACCATAGATAAAAGCTAACAGTTGATTTGTTAGTAACGATTTTTTAAATTCTTTATTGTAATTCCATTATGTGTGAACTTATATGCATTTCGAGCAATCTACTCAATCTTCAAAACCCATCTCAAAGACCTTATCGTTTCTTAAGGCTTTTCTCTTCTGATCAAATATTATTGCTTCTTTTTTGAACCACCATGGCATTTGGTTTTAGTTCTTGTATGATCATGGCCCAGTAGCTCTAAAACTTTAGAGTTCATCAGAACACCTGGTGAGTCTGAGGACCACAATTTGGAAACATGGTAGGAGTAGATGCAGATGCAATAGGTTACCCACTCCCAGGATCAATGTCTATTCTGTTCCTTCCTCAAGCTCTTTTTGCTCAAGGCTGATTAATCCAAGATTAGAGGCAATTAGCTCAAACTGTGCCATTTGGAATATATCATGCTCCCGGGCAAATAATTGGTCCAAAGGGCAGGCCAGCTATTCATGCCAGACCAATCAGAGCCCTCCCCCATGATTTTTCAAACACAGAACCATTCAGATATACGTGTGGAGCCCTCCTGCACTGGAATGTAGCCAGCATTAAAGAGAGGCCCAGATGAAAAACAGAGTCTTGAAGGTGTTTGCTTGAGCTTGTACAAATTTGGATGCTTTGAGGTGAAAATAGTAGATGTTACACTCAAACCATGAACAAAATAAAACTAAAAATTAAAAGAATTAATTGTCTCACATAACCTGAGATAAGATGGGCACTATGTCTGGCTGATACAGCTGCTGGGCAATGTCACCAAAGACCTTGGTTTTTCCATCACTTTACTTTTACTATCTGGATATCATGGTTGGCAGAATCTAATCATTGGGGTCCAACATAAAGGATGTCATGTAAAAAAGGAGTTAGACAGGCAAAGGCAGTAAATATAACCAACACAGCCTCGAGCTATGTCATATAGTCATTCATAAAGACCTCCACCAAATCCAAGAGCTATCCTTCTAAAAAATCTGTTATTCAACACTTTATTTGATCTTGTGACCCCTACGCTGATGTTATCATCATCATTACTATTATTATCATTATTATTATTTGTGTGTGTGTGTGTTACTTGCTTTGGGTTGCTGTTCATGCAATCAGAGCCCTAACTATTATCTTAGTCTACCTTAAAGTATCTCATTTTTTATCACCAATTTCCATTTAACCTGCACATAACCACAACCCTAGTCCCCTCTCTAACCTTCAGCTTATGGCTTTGGCTGGGGTCCTACCCTTGGCTCAAAGATGAAGCATGTAATCTAGATGTAAGCTCATCAGCGCATTATCTCCTCTCTCCTACCTACGCTGGGTTGAGAAAAGTGGCGTGTGACCTGTTTACAGCCAGTGATGCATTATGAGTCTTTTGCTGATAATCCTGGAAAGGAAACTTTTCTCTATTTCCCATCAGACATGAGCCATATAGGCAGCCCCAGTAGCTGCTAGGAACCATCTTGCAACCACAAGGGTAAAGCCTACCTGAGAATGGAGTCAACCCAGCAAGAGAAAAACTGGACCCTGAGCCTTTGGCCTTCTGTGCCTGTTGTCTTTCTCTACTTAAGTCAGATGGAAGCAGCATTGTCATCACCTACAAACAAACGAGTTCTAACTGATAAATCCTATTCCCCACTCCTCCTGCTACAATTGATGTGAAAGCAGAGACTTTATCTGTAGTTGTGTCCCTATCAGCCATATTAGTGTCTGGCACACAGTAGGTACCAAAGCAGAGTTTCTCGGATGGGCTTGAGGCTGCCATCACAAGACATTTTTAATAGGGTCCCAGGGCTCTGGGTAGCTAGAAGAGCATTTGTCCCTTCCTCAGGCAGTTACTAATGCAAAGTCATCAACAAAGATGTATAGGTTTTGGTCAAATGGGAAGCCACAGTGTGGGTTAGGACTGAATAACTTGGAGCTTTCCAGTTGGAACTACGGAGGCCAGTTTCACCCATCTCATTGCCATTCCCCACCCAATACTACAATATGAAATGTAGCAGTTTGCACCAGAGCCGTTTATTTTGCAACTAAGCAGAAGACCCTTCTTATATATTTGGCATGGGGGCTGAATAGTAAATTCGAGGTCAAGAACCCCAGAACTACTAGGCCCCTAAAGAAAGTAGTTTATTCCATTTAGCCAGACTCCTGTTGTTTCCCAGAACCTGTCAGCATTGCCGCGTTCCAGCTGACCCGCATTCCTGGCAGAGCCAGGGTCTGAGAGCAGAGAGAGCATTATTGGAACAAGGTTAATCTCTCCCGGGTGCTGATGAACGATCTCACAGCCCACTCGTTTGGGCTCTGACCTAAGACTCCTCCAGTCTGTTTGCAGGAAGCTAAGGGCTTCCTGCATGGAAGGAAGCCATTTCCAATATGTCCCAGACCCATCTGAAATGTCCACTGTCTGGAGAACTTAACTTTCTAAAATACACTAACCTAGAAGGAAATGCTCAGGCTCTTCTTTCAGGGGAGGGAATGTTTAGGTGATTGTTTTCCAGAGAGAGGTGCATGCTTTGCATCTCAGCCCTGTGGGTCCCTGAGTAGCTTTCCTACCCCTGCTGCCAGGAAGTGGGTCAGCATGATTGTACCTGTGTGGGAAATGAGAAAATGAAAGCAAACGTGATGACCCTCCTGTAGTTTTGCTCATTGATATTAGACCTTACTGAGCCCCAGACCCCCTGTTTCCTAGTTCTGCAGACCCTGCTGTTAGTAGGAGATCATCAGGATACACAAGTGTCACCATTTAGACCTTCCATGATCTGGATCCCTGCCTCTTTCCAGCCCCATCTTTCACCAGGACCTACCTCTTAACTAATATACCAGTGATAACCTTCCTAAAGTAGATCACTTAAAGCAAGCTGTGTCATCTCTCTATGCCTTTGCTCACGCTGTTCCTCTGCCCGGATTGTCCTACAAACTCTACCCTATTCCGATCTCTATCCATCAAAAACACTCTCATTTTTCAAAGTCCAGTGCAAATGCCATCATCTTCTCTATCTTTCTTCATCACGCCTCCTCCACCCCATCAATAATCTTTCGGTCCTGAATGCTAATGGTCACTTGAGGCTATGTTGATTAAACTCATTGGCTTTTTCTGTCTACCTCCTGTACATCCTTTAATGTTCAGTTCAGGTACCGCCTCCTCCAGGAACCCTACCCTGATGTTTCCAGGCTGGACTGAGCACTCCATCAAGCTTCATGCCTTGTCTTGAAATTGTGTGTGTGTGTGTCTCCCACACTAAGCTGTGAGAACCCTCATGGCAGGGACAGTCACAGTCATGTGCGTGTCCTCAGAGTCCAACATGGGGTCTGTCACGTAATGGGGATCACTTTCGGGAGCTCAATTGGGCTGAAGTGCCTACCAGTTAGGATACCTTCTAAGAGAACAGTTACCTCTGATAAACGTGGAGGCATTTGCCCAGTTCACTGCACTTTCCTGGAGATTAGGGAAGGCAGAACTAGTGAGCCTGACACAGCCAGAATCTCAGTCTGCTGCCCTGGCTCCTCCCTGGCATCATGGGAGTTTGTCCCATTGGTTTTCAAAAGTTCAAACAAAATAACATATGCTAACCAAGGCACTAGGTTAGGGTGGGAAAGACATAAATAAGGTTTAGTCCTGTCCCCAGGATCACCTAGTGGCACACACAAACAAGCACAGTGCATAGTTCCATGAAGCAGAAATGAGGTGGTATCAGCTTTGCCTGAAGGAGTTGAGAATGGCTTTGCAGAATGAGCTGTATCCAAACTGAGTCCTTTAAACTGATTCCTGTAGGATGAGGAGGAACACCCAGGCAACGATGGGAACATGGGGAGACCAATCAGGTAGAGAAACCAGCCCCAGCAAAGGCTCCCAGGCTGGGAGAGCATATATATCTGCCTGGCTGGCATTGGAGGCTTTGTGGAGGGTGAGTGATGAGACGAGGACAGAGGGTAGTTTGGGGCCTGCTCCGTGTGTGTCATGGGTGGGTGAGGGTGTCTCTGAGCACTGTGCTAAAGGTGAAGCTTTTATCTAGAAAGCACTGGAAAGCCTTGAATGTTTTTAAGTAGAGGAATAAAAACTGGCAGCTATGTTTAAGATGAACAAGAGAGACAAGGAGTCTTAACACTGTGACTGGTGAGAATGATGAGGACCAGGACAAGGGGCTGTGCCAGAGAAGGTGAGGAAGGGGTGGCTTGAGACTTGAGAAATGTCATGGGGGTGGACTCACGGAATCCAAGCCTATTCCGCACCCTGAATGCTTCCAGACCCTTTGTGCACACCTACCCCCACCGCTCCCTGCTCCCCAGCTCCACAGCACATCCTTCCTCCCTCCCTGGCTGTTAAATTCTAAGGCAAGGAGATTCCAAATGCTGACTACATCTTCCTTGGCCCATCTCAGCTTTTGGCAAATAAGTTGCTGCCATTCCCCAGAAAGCTTTTCTTGAACTTCATAAAGTTAGCAAAGAGAGAAGTGTTAACAGTATGATCTGTTGAGTCTCAAATTCTAATCCCAGCCCTAACACGAACCCAGCTTTTTCACTTCCTGAAATTCTGCCAGAATCAAAAGAGAAGGTCTGTGCCAGACACAAGTAATTTCAGCTGAACAAGCACGCCCAGGGTCACAGAGTGCTGCTGTGCTCGCAGAATGTTCTGCCGCTTTAGAACAGGCTCTGGGGGGCTGGTGGTGGTGCATGTGGGTGACACAGTCAAAGCATGAAAAGTATTTCTCTTTGGTAAATAAATATTCTACTGTTGACACCAACTTAAATCAGAAGCTCCAAGAAGACAGGTGCCATTCATTTATTAAAAGAGGGAAAGAAGAAAGAAGGCACAATTCCAGACTGCCTAGTGAGAGACAATAGTGATTTACACTAGGCAACTTGAGAAAAGTCAATGTTTAGAGGCATGTAAAGTACATTCTCTAGTGTCTATTATGTGTCTAATGCTTCAAAAACACTAGCATTTAATCCCGACAATTACCCTATGAAGAAGATGGTATTATGCCCATTTCACAGACGAGGGAACTGAGGTGTATAAAGATGAAGTCATGTGCCCAAGGGAATATGTATGCAAATATTGTTATAGTGAAGTATGGACTATAGCAAATATTCTTACTTTGGGAAACGAGAGAAAAAATGATGTTGATTCCGTTACATTTGTATTGGACTCTAGAGTTCGCAAGGTTCACTCACATACATCATTCTCCCATCGCACTTAGTGAGGCCCTGTATGGAGGAGAGTAATATTCCCATCGTGGAGATGGGAACCTGAGAGTCAGGGAGAAGAAGGGATTTGACAGCCAGGAACTGGGCCTTGAACACAGAACTTGAGTCCAGATCCAGCTCATTTTCCATAGAGGGAGGCTCTAGAAAAGACACAGGGTTTGATAAGAAAGAGAGACGCATTCTCTGATTCTCTGACAGAACCAGAGAAAAAGATCCTCGGTGAGAATTTAGGGTGTATGGTAGGGAGTGTCAGATCCGCGTGGCCAAGTTACACCCATGTGCCTCAGTGTCATGGTCATGTCTGGCAGGCCCGGCCCCGCCACTGAGATTTCAATCCAGATTCTGACGTTTAGCCCACCCATGCCTCAGTTTCCTCATCTGCAAGTGGTGATAGTAATAGAACCTCCTTCATAGAGAATGCTTGAAAGAGTAAATATAGGAGAAGTGCTTGGAAGAGGGCCTGGGGTGTAAATAATTTTTCGATATTATTACTATCATTATTATTACTACTATTACTTCTACCCCTAGAGAGTCCTGAGGACGAGGTTGGGATGAAGAGGGAGGGGTTGGAATCTCAGATTGCAGAGTTCAAACCTTGTCTTAATCTGTTTAGGATGCTGCACCACAAACCGTAGACTGAACGGCTTATAAACAACAGAAAAATTTTTTTCCCAGTTCTGGAGGCTGAAGTCTGAGATCAGGGTGCTAGCATGGTCGGGTTCTGGTGAGGGCTCTCTTCCGGGCTGCAGACTGCTCTCTTCCGGTTGTGTCCTTAAATAGAAGAAAGAGCACAAGAGAGCTCTCTGGGGTCCCTTTTATAAGGGCACTAATCTCATTCCTGAGGATCCCACCTTCATACCTAATAACCTCCCAAAGGCCCCACCTCCAAATACCATCACGTTGGGAATCAGGATTTCAACATATGAATTTGGGGAAACATATTCAGCCCATTGTAAACTGATAAAAGTAATAAGAAACAAATTTTAGTTAAAACAGGATAAAAGTGTGATTATGTAATGATGAGTTTTGCAGGAGCATGCAGGCTGCCCCTAATACATTCCCCCATCCAGATTAGACCCCACCTGAGTGAGGGCTTCCCTAGCAGCCTGCGTGTTTTCCATCATCACATTCCTGATAATTGCCTCCCCAGTGGACCATGTCCATCTTACTCACTAGTGCATCTGGTGTCCAGTACACTGTCTGGCACTTAGTGGGTGCTCAATCAATATTATTCTGCTGAATGAGCGAATGAAGGGATGGAATGGAATAGTAGTTTGGAAAGGAAAGAGGGTATGGGAAGGCCAGTCAAGAGACAGATGCAAGACTCTGGGCTAGGATGGGGCAGAGAGAATGCAGAGAAAGTAAGAAATGCAAGAGGCATGTGAAGGAAAGCATAGATAGGACTTGGTGGAGGACCATGGGAGTTCATGGGAGAGGAAGGATCAATGTTGACTCCAGCCCTGGGCTCCTGGACACTGGCAATGACCTTGTTAAAAATGAGAAGAAAGGAGAAATCTGTTTGCAAAAGAAGATTTGGCCTTGACTTTGCCCTTATTGCCCTATTGAAAATGGAGTGATACAGGGCAGTATGGGGTGAGAGGTACTGGCTAGAGATGGGGATTTAGGAAGAACCAATTCGGTAACCTTCAGTGAGTGCCTCTTGCTCTGAGTGAGGGGCTAGCACCAGGACAGGCATGGGACTGAGAAGGCTTAGAACAGAGAGGAAACAGGTGGGTGGCAAGAAGAGAACTTGGAAGTAACATTAGGACCATCATTCCCAGCCTGTCAGTTTTGCCTTAAGCTGCCCAATCCATCTGGTGGAGCTGGCTTTAACACCAGCCCTTGGGCCTGCCCAGACATCCTCTTTCAGTCTACCTCCTCACCCTGCCCTTCCCCGCTCTTTTCTTCCCTTTAGAGGTCACCTCATATTTCCCTTGCTTAACAAGGAAAAACATAAAAATAAAATACAAGCAAGAGGAAGGCACATTCACTAAGTGCCCTAAAAAAAGAAAAAAAAGACAGTCCTTAGCTCTTGGGACTGTTTACTTCCCTCTTCCTTTCTTCCTCAATCCACACTTTGCTCAAGATCTGCCAATGGAAGAATTGAATCAAAAAGGAAAGCCATTTTTATATCAGAAAGCCAATTCAATTGAAGGCGAAGCACGAAAAGAACAAGCCATGTAGTTTTTGTTTTGTTTTCTTAAAACATTTTCTTGCCATCATTGCTACTCTGAACCCACAACTTCGCATTTCTTCATTTCTGCAGGAAAACTCCAGCTGCCGGGGTTCTAAAAAGAAAGAAAGCACAGAGCCGTTTCTGGATGTTCCCTGGCAGGTGGAAAATCAGAGAAAAGAAAACTAAATGCTCATCCACACTGTGGGACAATGAGTTAAAAATTACTTTGGAGTCAAATAATCTTAGGCGTGCTCTGCAATGAATGGGCTGGTTCCCTCACTGATCAAACATGGCTGATAATCGCTCTGACCACTGGAGATGATAGGATGGTTAGATCACGTGATCAAGTACTCTGCACCATGTAGGCATGCCCTGGAGACCCACCCCCGGGGGTTCTTGCTGTTTCCCACATGAACCTCCCAGCCTCTGCTCCCTGTGGGCCTCTAGAAGAGGGATGGGCTGGGGGCCCATCCCTGAGGGAGCTTTTCTCCTAATGGTTTCCAACAATTTTCATTTCATTACACATATTTTCAGGCTTCCAACTGGTTTAACTAAAATGTAAAGAAACCTCACATGTTTGGAGTGGCCAGAGCAGCATGCCTTCCTAAGCTGATCACACTCTGTGGGCCGAGTTTAACACCATCTCCAAACAAAACGTCTATTTGTATTTCTGTCCAAATGAAGGCCCCAGAAAGACTGAACTGTCTGCCTCATCAAGTGGCAGGGATCCAAGCATGCTGAAGCCCTGGCCAGCCAAAAGCACCCAAGCCACTTTGGGAAAGAGCGGGCGGAAACGAGGGCTCTGATTTTCATGTTAAATCCCCATGTGGCCTCAGAAATGTTAAAAATAAACTTTCACCTGCATCTGATTTTCTTCTTTGTTACTGCAACCATTGTCTGTTTGAACAAAGAGGTAGCAAGCGCCTCTTTGAGCAGTTCACAGAGTTCAAGCTAGCGCCCAGATTGGAGGGACACAGATGTTAGTGAACGAGCCAAGCAAGAGTGCCACTGGGAGTCCAGAAACTTCCCCAGGACTGTCAGGCCCCACTCTGCTCTGCCAGCAGCCCCACCTGGCTCGCAGGAGAAAGATCTGGAAGCTGCTTTGCAATTCCCTCTCTGTAGCTTGATATTAGAGTGAGATCTTGATGGTTTTGCCACTCCCAACTCCCAATACTCTCTCTCTTCCCACTTGCTTGCATTTTGGAGGCACCCATCAGATTTTGGGGTGGGTGGGGTTGGTTACGATAGGATGAGAAATCACAAATCAGGCACCACGGAATTTATTGGATACCTTGGAAACAGTACGTTGTTATAGAAACAGCTTAGGCTTGGGAGCGGGACAAACCTGGGTTCAAATTTATTTACTTTTAGTTGTGCGACCTTGGGCAAATTACTTGAACTCTCTGAGCCTCGGTTTGCTTCTCTCTAAAATGGGCGTGAAAACATCATATTGGTTAAAGCAATGCCAGCTGCTGTACTAAACACACATACAGAAGTTAATTGGCCCTAACATTATGGAAGTTCATTTCTGATTTGCATAAAGTCCAGAACAGGTGTCCCTAAACTATGGGTTGTTCTCCAAGAGGGGAGGTAGGTGCCTGGGTCCTTTCTTTGTCTGGCTTCACCATTTTCTCAACATGGCTCTCAAGGTCATCAGGCTCGTAGACATCAATCCTAAGGTAGGAGAGAAGATGATGGAAAAGTGTGCAAGTGGAAGAGTTTTATGCTAGGCCTAGAAATGGCACACGTCACTTCCACTCATACGCTAGTGTCTATGTCTCAGGTACATGGCTGTAATTAATTACAAAGAACACTTAGACATGAGGTCTAGCTACGTGCCCAGGAAGATGAGACAACAGATCTAGTAAACACCTGGCTAGTCTGCCACATACACCAGCTTTTCTGGAAGATAATAAGGCTTAAATGAAATGACGAAAACGTACAGGTTCCGGCAGATGTTGGTTCCTTCCTTCTTTCTCTTCCCCCATGGCCAAACTTCTGCTAGACTTGGTGACAGAATCCTTCATGTGTAATGACATACAAATAAGAGCAGCTTCAGCCAACCAGCTCTTCGACCTTCCAGCCCTTGCCCAGCATCCTCCCCACGGTCAACGCAGGGGACCCTGGAGTCTTGTCCTGCCCATGCCCCTCACGATCCAGCCCTCCACCTACCATCCATACAGCTTCACTGGGTCCCTACCCTTTTACAAAATTGGAAGTTTCAACTGTTAAACATTAGAGTCAGAAAACCATCCCTTTAGGAACTGCTGAAGTAGGTTATGTTTGGTTGTCACTGTATTTCTGTTAAATTTTATTCTTAATGCCTGTAGAGATAGGTCATGCAGTTTCTCACTACCATAGTCCCCACTTATTACATCCCTGTATTACACCTGGTCAGCTTCATTCATTTATCTGCCTGACTCTTGGAAACATTTGGATTTGATATCCCAGGACCTCCTGTGGGCTCCCTATGTTTCCATGCAGAACCTTCACACTCAACCCACCACCCCTGTCCTGGATGCACCCCCAGCCAGCCATTCAGCCCCGATGGCTGTTGCCTGTACCCTGTACTTTGGCTCTGTTTTTTCTTTCTGTACCCTGACATGGCTTTTCCTCCTTGTGACTTCCCCAAGTACTGCCTTGTCCTCACCCCAACATCAGTTTCATTATTCTCTTGTGTGTGCACCTGGGAAAAAGGGTTAGCAGGAAACATCTTATTGAAAGTTGTGGTTTCACAGCTTAGGAGTAGATGTGGTTTCACCAGTTTTCAGAGGACTGATCTTTATACAGTGGGGCAGGCTAGCATCTCTACAGTGTTTCTAAGAGAAAATATTTCTCAAATTACAAACAACTGATACCCGAATGAATTTGATGACCCAACCTTCTCACGACTTGAGTTCCGGTGAGCGGAAAGGTCTTGGACTTTGGAGACGTGCAGACGTGAATTTAAATTCTGGCTTTGCCACCTACTAATTGTGTGATTTGGAGCAAATTACCTAAACTCTCTGGAGTATGTTTCTTTACCTGTAAAATGAAGAGATAATCTTCTTTATAGTGCTGGTGTATGTATATACAGCTAGCTCCTAGCTTAGTGGCTGGTACACATAAACACCATAAATAACACTTGTTATATTTGTCATAACGTAAGGAAGAATTAGGACAATCTATGCTATTTGTTAAATAACAAAAGTAACTTTTTTTACATAAAATTCAGCATCTATTTAACATATTTTTATTACGGAAAGCTGAAGGAAAGGGGAGACTAACAGGAGAAAATAGAAGTCAATCAAAAATCTCACTATTCAATGAAAACCACTATTAACATCTTAGTATTTCTCCTCTCAGTGTTTTGCAATGTTATATATACTTTACACCACTGGAATTAAGCTAGTTATAAAGAATATAAAATCGAAGGAAATTTAAAAACTACTCAATAATGACCCATGCCCTTAATGCTGAACATTTAGCTTATTTCCATTTTTTTTTTTTCTCTGATGAACAACACTTTTATGTAATCTCCTGGAAATCTTATATTTATCTGCATTTGTGTTTATTTACTTAAAATAGCTTCCTAGAGGTACTGTTGCCAGGTCACAGGGTACACACATTTTTAATCCTCTTGCAACATACAGCTGAGTCGCTCTTCAGAAATACTATAAAAACTTATCTTCTGGGTGTTTTGAAATTTACGCTATTGCCTTCTTGTTCACTTCTGCAAGGAGTCCAGGCGTTGACTCCATCGCCAGAGAACGGTTTGGAGAGCAGACACTGCGTGGGGCCCGCCCAGCATACACTTCCTTTTCCTAATGCTGCCCCAAATTCCTTTGAGGAGTTGTCTCTGCCCCTTGCACAGTCTTGATGGGACTTCAGAGTTGGAAGGGTCCCCTGGCGTCAGAGAGGAAGATGGTGGAGGCACCAGCTGCAGGGTGCCCATGCCCAGGTTCGGACTGCTCAAGGCGGGGATGGAGAACAGCGCTCAGCACTCCTGGCCAAGGGCAGGGGCCTTCCTTCCATAGAAGCCTCACCCTTGGCCTGAGGAATTCTGTGGGCCATGGGTCGGGCCAGTGCTTGAGCTTTTGGATAATACCCTGGCTCTTCTTTTCCTTTCCTTAATCCCAAATTAAGCAGAGAAGGCCCTTCCTCCCACAGTGCCAGGCTCAGGGAGGTTGCCCAGCACACGCTTATTGAAATGACCATGGAAGGTGACTGAAAGAGACGACAGGGACTGAAGGGCTCTGTAATGTGCACCACAGAACTGTCTCTTGGAGTCTTGTTCCCAAAGACAGCTGCTGAAGAAGTCTTCCTGGGACTAGGTTGAGCAACCCTTTCTCGTGCTAGGCTTGTCCTGCCATCTAGTGGCAGGCAAGGGAAGTCAGACAGGGGCGGAACCCCAGCAGAGGGCAGTCAGGGCACAATGGGCCTGCAGTCCCAGAGGCCACGGTGGGTGGGCCTGTGAAAGGGAGACCTGTAGCAGCTGGTGGGCACTGAGGGCTGTATGGAGTCGACAGGCCAGGAATTATTCTTAATAATTACAGCTACCATTTATTGAGCACTTACTCTCTTCCAAAGAATGTCCAAAGTGTTTTTCATCCTTTCCATCTTAGTCCTTCCAGCAGCCCCTTGCGAGGATGGGAAAACTAAAGCCCGAAGGAGTCAAGGGACTTGCACAGTTCACACAACCAGTCAGTGGCAGGGCGGAAATCAAATCCAGCATCACTGGGCTTCATAGCTTGGGTTTCTAGAAACATTTCTAGAATCACCGATATTTCCTCCTGAGTACCTTCTCTTCCATCTCCCCCACTGCCACCCAATCCATTCCCTGAACAACAGAGGGTGGTTTTGTTCACTGTGGCGCATGCTCCATTTCCACCTTCTGGTCTCTCTTGGGTCCCCAAGTGTCTACTCAGAGCAACACCAAAGGGAAGTTTTTCTCTCTCTAGGCCTGAAGATTGTTGGAAAGGGGTCGGGGTGTGGGGTAGTTGGTGGTGGAGTCCCTTGTCTACTGTCAACAAATACAAAATGTTTTAGACTATCTTTCCCAGTTCTCTCCCCTTACTGGTAGTGTGAGGTGGGGTTGCGAACTAGGCCCCGAAAAGGCAGAGTCTCATTTCAGATCGACCACTGTAAAGTTCACTTCTAAACCCAGAAAGGACTTCCTGTGCTTTGCAGGAACAATGGTGGGCCTGGCCCAGGGCTACCAGCCTTGTCTGAAAGGCTAAGGGAACCAACCAGTCACATCAGGGAATATACAAGGAAGCCAGGTGACCCGCCAGCCTACAGACACTCCCCATTTAGGGGATGCTGAATTTTATTTAGGAAACAGCAGCCATTCTTCCTGCCTGGCCCACCCAGATAAGTAATAAACCATCTATTTTTACTTTAGGGTTTTATTTCTTTTCCATTTTCAGAAATTTATCTAGACTCATTTCCCAGAGTTTAGATGATTTATTGAATAATTCAGAGAATAAACTTCCAACCTTGAAGCAAAATAGAATTGAGGAATTTCCAACACTTGTGCTTATTCATTGAACACCATATTCCCCAGAAAGTCCTCTATAAAGATTTTTAAGAAATTAAAATCACTTAAAAGTTCCCTGAGAACATGACAATGCCCTTGAAAAGAAAAACAAAACAAAACTGGAGCTGGCTACGGGAGTTTCAGAGCCAGGGCTCAAGATCACTGAGGCAGGAGAAAATCAAGGCCAGTTCTATTCATGTTAGGGAAGAAGATCCAACTTCCTCAGGCCAGAGCCTTGTGAGGTTAGTTGGCTGTTAGGGAGAGAGAGCTACGAAAGATGATAGGTTTAGGGCTTCTTACTTAACCAAACAGGTGTACCGTCCTAATCACCAGCTGGAGAGTTATATGCGAGTCAAATTACTGTGTCAAATCATCACTTCAGTGTTTCTTACTCAAGAGAGAACTTTGGGGAAGCCTTTGATGTTGCGAACAATCATACTCTCACACATCTGTTCTCAAATGTAGATGTTGTACTATAAAGAGGATCAGAATCAGGGAGGAAGGAAGTTGTGTGTTCAGTGACCTGTTTGAACAGATTAAATGCTCTTAAAAGCTCCCTGGTTTTCTGAGATAAACTGGCTGAAGCTTTTGACTTTGGGGTTTAGTTGGTGGGTGAGCTTGACATCGCGGTCTGGTTTCATTTGATAGAAACGAAACATGTTAGCCAATTCCTCTGCTTTAGGAAATCCCAGCTTTTCGTACGCTTCTGGGGTGATCTAAGAACAAGTTAAAAGAAAAACAGAAAATGTTTTAGTCTCACTGAAAATAGTTTGAGGAGAAATTATTCACTTTAATGATGATACAGGTCCATAATTCTTTAGCCTAACTCCAAAACCCAAGAAACTCTAAATTTTTCTTATAAGCAATTTGGCAGCAAACTGAATTTTCTGAACTAATTCTGATCTGAATGTATGCAAAACTATTTATGCCCTTTAATTATCCCATTTAATAGAAGTAGTCATATTTTTTCTGCAGATATTGATGTATTTGATTACAGGTTCCTGCCTCGGCCTGATGTTGATGTTACAGAATACATGTAGACTATAACTTATTTAAAAGCTGAAAGATCCTGAAGGCTGAATTGTTTTTGGCCCCAAGAATTTTGGATAAGGTACTATGGATCTCTACCCATTTCACCTGAACAGCTTTCATATACAGTTCCTCATGGGATTCCCTCAGCAGCCCTCTCAGATATTCTACCATCCGGTCCTCCATGCACCATAAAGGCTCCTGCATACTCTGGCACTGGGCTCTGTCTTTTCCTCCTGGCTGATGTCCCCTCCATCATCACTCTCCTCCTGGACTAAATATAAGCATCTTGACTTAACCATCCCAGCCTCTGCCAGGGCCAGGCCCAAAGAAATGCTGCCCATCACACAGCTACTGGGCCACCTCTATCGCTTTCTACAAAATCCGCCCCTTGAGTCCCTTCTGACACTAACTAGATCAATAGTTCCCCCACCTGAATTAGTAAAAACCGTATCTAACTATCAGATCCAGTGTAATCTGTCTTTAGCCCCAAGATAAACTCTAACCTTGCTATTCCACTTGGCTTTAGAAAAGTGTGATAGATACAAACAACTCATATAAAACAATGATTGTCATATGCCATTTATAATAATGAAAAATCAAGAACAAACTACTTGTCCAAAAATAGAGGCATGGTAAAATAAATTGTGGTACATCTACCCTAAGAATATTATGTAGTTATTAAAATTAATGCTTTTGAAGTTTAACAAAATAGAAAAAAATGCTCATAACAATCTGTTAAATGAAAAGACCAGATACAAAATGGTACACATAGCGTTATTTTAACTTTGGAGAGTGAGGGCTTGGGACCGAGTACAACAAAATGCCCCAAAGAGGAAGCAAGGAGGAAAACTCAATAATATATAAAATATGTATTTTATATATATATATATATATATACTCAAAAGACTAGAAGAAAATGTGCCAAATCTCAACAGCTGCTATCTCTGATAAACCATGTGATTTTTATTTTATTTTTTATAATTTTCTGTGTTTCTGAAATAAGCAGTTTCGAAATTAGAAAAAAATTTAAAACTTTAATAAGTTTAGAAACAGAGTACTCCATGAGAAGCATGGAAGATAACTTCTAAAATGTCTGTCTCCTAAGTCACTCTTTCATCCTGTAACTTTGATAACTAATATCCCTCATTAAAAAGGGGATTCTTTTCTGCAGACTTTTGAAGGAAAGAGATTTGTTCTGTTGAGCGAACCTTTCTGAAAGAACCATGTCCCTTTTGGGGTTACAGTTTCCGCCAGACCAGTTCCTCTGATGGGAGTGTGTTACGGTGCGTGCATTCCCTACAGAGTTATGCTAACAGCCTCCTTCCGACCAGACTGGGTTGGGGAAAGTCAGACTGCCAAGGCTGGAGCGCCACCTTGTGGCCACACGCATCCTTCCTTAGTGTAGCATAATGCCTAAGCCTTTTTCCCAGTGGCCAGCATCTTCAGGTCAGCCTAGTAACTAAGAACAGCGTTAACCATCCTGTAGAACTTCCAGCCTCTAATGCCCTAAAACTTTTGACGCGAGGGAAGTTTCTGCTGCTTTGTGAAAAAACTTGATGTACCAAGAATAGTCAGGGACCAGGTAGGTGACTGAGAGATGCTTGGAAGGTCCCAAGCCATCTAAAACAAAGCCTATCCAGTCCTCTGAGAATGAACACACACCACACACCCACAGTCCTTCACTCTTCTCCCTTTCTTCCTTACAGACTTCAAACCACATGACACAAAACTAAGTAAGGACCAAACAGATACAAATGCCCTGGGAGAAGGCTCAGTCCCCGAGAAGTGCATCTGCACCCAGGTACAAGAGCTTTGCAGGTCATCTCATGAGTCCATCTGCTGAGTGGCTGGCTGCCTTCTTGGGCTTGGGAGTACCTTATTTTCTCCATGAAAGACACCTACAGTCATTTTCAAGTAAAAGATCTCTTACCCTCCTCACAGTTTTAGTTCCTAAGGCTGAATTGGAAATCTAGATAAGTCTTCAAGATTCACTGAACCAAGAGTTGCAGAGGGAAACAAAAATCAGCATTCTATCCCTAACTCCAGGAACATTCTAGAGTGGGGGCCAACATACTTTTTCTTAAAGGACTAGATATAAATATTTCAGGCTTTGCGGGTCGTGTGGTCTCCGCCACAACTATTCAATTCTACCATTGTATCACGAAAACAGCCATCGACAATACATAAATAGTGGTGTGGCTGCGTTCCAATAAATCGTTATTTTAAAGAGCAGGTGGAGGGTCCTGGTTTGCAGATCCCTACTCCAGAGAGATGTTGGTGTGGAGAAAAACCTTAGAAATCATCTGAACAACACTCTCATTTCACACAGATGAGAGAATTGCAGCCGAGAGAGACAAAGCCATATTAGTTAATGCCTGTCAGCTTGAAAGAAGGTATGGGTCCTCCAAAATTCAGCTCTGATGGTGTCTCTCTCTGAGGCACATACAAACACAGGAACACTGTTCTCCTTCTCCTTCCTCTTATCAACACCTGCTTTGGAGAAATGGCTGGTTATGTGCAATATCATCAGTTCCTCTCACTTTTCTATAAAAGGTCTGTCCTAGCCACTTTCTCGTCCAGGCCATTCCCGCCCAATTTCTATCATGATTGGCTATTGAGGGCCTACTAAGTGCCAGACCCAGTGCCAGGCACCTGACATTATCTCATTTCATCCTTTCAACAATGCTGTGAGAGAAGTATAATCACTTTTTATTAGCGTATGAAGAAACTAGGGCTGGAGAGGTTAAGTAACTTGCCAAGATTCCACAGACAGATAAGGGCAGAACCAGGATTTGCTTACTTCCCCATGCTGCCTCTGGTTCACTCACGTTGATTTAGCAGGGCTAGAATTTAGAATTCTAGACTTTAGCCAGCCCAGCCCCCTCGCTCCAACTACACACAGTCTGACCCACCCTCAAGGAGCGCCTCAAAGCCACTTCTTCCATGAAGCCTTCTCCTACCCGTCTCTGATCACCTATAGCACAGACAATGTGGACAACACAATTAAGCACCTATATTGCTCTGTCTTGTACTGATCACTGTGATTTCAGATGCATTAACATTTTTTACCCTGACTCTGCAGTAAACTCCATAAAGATGGCACCGGGTACCCAACAGGTACTTGATATGTACTTGCTACATGCCAAACACTATGCTAAGCCCCTTAAATATGTCCTAATTTTCACAAGAACTCGCCAAGGTAGATTCTATCATCCTGCTTGACGGGTGAGGAGGCCGAGACTCAGAGAGGCTGAGTGCCTTGCCCCACACTGGTGAGCTGGGGCAGACGGCAATGATCAGCAGTGAGTGCTTGAGGGAGGAGAACTGGGATAGTGTGTATGAAAAGTTGTACCTCGGTCTTCGGATTCTAAGTTCTTGCCACCCAAGAGTAATTTTGGTGTAACGAACTGATTAACCTTAAGCCAAAGAAATAAAGCCATAAGGGTGGGATTCAGATACACCAGCAGATGAAGATAGATTTGCGGAACTGGAACCCTCTTCAGTTTCTTCTTGCCCATGCTGGACTCTTGTAATCACATTTACGTCTCCTAGAAACTTACCTTTGCATCTCGGACTTCTTTCCCCAAAATCTTGGACAAAACATCAGCATATTGCTGTATTGTTAGTGCTTCTGCACTGAGACCCACGGCCTTGCCTAAAAACTCCGCTGGAGAATTGAAAATGCTAGAGACCACTGCTCCAATATCAGCAACGGAGATGCCATGCATTGGTATGTCCCCCATAGGCAGT
>NW_006494611.1:4202405-4204166 GCF_000325575.1 Pteropus alecto | reverse complement strand
AGACACAAATAGCTAATTATATCACATCCTTGGTAGGTTCTACCAACTTGAATTAATCAACCATTTAAACCAAATCTATGAAAGCAATGCAACACCAAGTGGCCACAAACTATACAGTTACAAGGTTTTGTGTGAAAAAATACCATTATGCCTGGGTATTGATTTTTTTTTTTTTAAAGAGCAACCATTTACTAAGTATTTGCTGTGTGCAAAGTGTGATTAGTTGTATCTCCAACCCAGACATCTCTGCTGAATTCCAGATTCATGTGTCCAACTTCCTACTCAACATCCTTGACTGTTTAATAGACATTTTGAACTCAATGCTACTTTGTAGCAAAATTAGTTTCCTGCCTGAATTTCTTCATAGGCAAACTGTTTGCTCACTCCTCAGATTAAATTATAATTGTATTTTTATGTTTGTAAAGCAGTTTGAGCTTTTTGAGGCACTCAGAGTCAAGTCTGTTCTGACTCTGAACTTTGTTTTTGAGGACTGAAGGTCTTGGGATGGGATTAAAAGCAGCTATGGGACAGTGGTAAAGAATACAGCTCCGGAGCTAAACTGCCTGGGTCCGTGTCCTATTAGTGATCTTGGGACAGTTACTTTATCTGTCCGTGCCTCGGCTTCCTGATCCGTAAAATGGAGGTAAATAGCACAGTGCTGGGCCCCTAGTAAATGTTAGCTATTCCTATAGTGGAGATACTGCGTTTTATAGACTCTGGGGCCTCAGATGGGACTGGGTAAGAGAAGTTTAAGGCATCATCTTTTCACCCAGGACACTGTAACTGATCAATTATAATGTTCTAGTTCAAGACCAGGGAGATGTCAGTGAGCTGGCTTCTAAAACCTGGTGGGGGCTAAAGCTATGTATCACATTTATACATTTATGTCATCACTTGTTCAACTATTACCCAGGTCGTCTGTAACTGGCAAGTGCTCCTGGCTCAGCTCTACCTGGACTGCCACTAGTTATGCCTCTGATGAATCTTAATTATGTGCCAAGAAAAAGGACTGAATTGTTGCCATTGATACTTCCATATTCCCTCCACTCTACAGAGCCACCTTGAACTATGGGCAAAGAAAATGTCCCCAAAGGGCAGAGGAATGCTGGCCAGTGGACTGACAGCACTGGAATTACCAGGAATCCTTGTTAAAACTATAGGCTTTCAGGCTCCAGCCCAGACCTACAGAACAAGACTGCAGACAGGGCTTGAAACCTATCCCTGGAGAATCCCATGGGACCAGATCAAGAGAAGACTGTCTTCCATGTTGATGGAGATGGCCAACTGGATGAGCTAAAAGGGACCTTAGAAGTCATCTTGCCCAACTTTTCCATTAGACATGAGGAAACTGAGGTTTGAGGTCACAGTTCTCTGTGAAGTCTAGGACAGTTTGGTATTCCTCTCAGCACTTCATACAGAGCCAAGCACATAGTAGGCACTCAAACGATGTATGTCCACTGAAGAGAGGAAGGAAAGGAAAGAGGAAGGGGGAGGAGAGGACAGCAGATGTCTAGATAACTTTCACTGCAAACTTCCATTTACCCAAGGTGTAGTAATCTCCATCAGAGGCTTTCATGGGCTTCCATATGGTGAAAAAGTTCTCAAAGTAAGCTGCCACGCGGATGCTGGTCATGGGGACACCAATGGACCAGAAATACTCCTCCACTTCTCCCTTTTCATCAAAGTGCCCAACTTTCAACTTCCCGTTGGTCAGGCGCTTGACATTCTCCAGGCCACTGAACACTACGTGCTTCAGACCCA
>NW_006494611.1:4180579-4202387 GCF_000325575.1 Pteropus alecto | reverse complement strand
CCCTAAGGGACAAACATAAATTCTTTATATCGATTGCTGTATTTGCATATGGACTAGAGGGCAGTGCTGGGTCCACCCCCTCCTTTTCTTATTGTCCTCCTTAGAAAAAGAGCTCTTCCAGCATCAAGATAATATATTCAAGCTATTGTATGAAAGGGCAATGATCTTAGTGAGTAGAGCGCCACCATATCAAACGCGGAGCCCCATTAGAAACTGAGAGGCATCCTGGTGGGAAAGGTCGGGGACATTTGGTCCCTTCCTCTAGGCTGACAGTATCTTTGTGATCAACTGCCGCATTAATTTGTATATGAGGCTAAAGACACTTGAGAAAACAATACACAATATAATAATGTTTTCTAGTAATGAATTATGTCTACATACCATCTGATATTGAGAGCATAATGGATGTATACATATAATTATTATTACAGACACACACAAACACACACATATATATAGAAATATTCTCTTTTTTATATTTTAGTTCCAATTTTTCCAAAGCACCTTTATTTCTCTTTCCTTCCCTCCCTCCCTCCCTCCCTCCCTTCCTTCTTTCTTTTCACCGTTTCCTTCTTTTTTTTCCTTATAAAACTCCACGTAGCAAGCAGAGCAGACATAATTAATCTGGTTTAGTAGATGCAGAAAGTGAAGCAGTGAAGCAACTTGTTTGTACCCCTGGGTTTCATAGTGAGTAAATATCAGAATTAGTACCCAGAGTTCTTAAAATAGGCCCTTTCAAAGTTTATCGCTAAAAGACAAGCTATAAGTGGTATAATTAACTTAACAGACATTCCTGAAATAGTTTAACCCTGTTCTTAATTTTTTGAATTGTGCAATTTCTGCAAGAGGCTGATCCTATCCACTACATTTTTAAAATCTAATCTTCATATTTTTTCTAATTTAGATGTACAAATAGTACTGCCATAGGGGGGAAAATAGATCTTATAATGACCAAGAAGTTCCCTGAGCTTCCATGCTGATAACTGCTCTCCAGAGTAGTTATCAAAGTAACCACTTTCATCTATTTTAGCTGTTTCTTTATTTCTAAATAACATGTTTGCACTACTAATACTTGATTTTTTTTTTTCAATTTAAGGTATCAGCTATTAAATTCCTACTGTGAAAGATGAGCCCTCATCTTTAGTGTTCTCGCTCTCTCTCACACACACACATACACACAGAGTCTACCGCCACCATCACACATACATGCAATTCCCTTTTTTCCATGTTCCCAATATCATAACATTAGACTAGAGCAATAATCAGTGCTTACACACAGCTAAAGCTGAGCCATGTGATATCCTATGGTTACATTTATTTATTTATTTTTTACAAACTTTCATTTTCCCTGGAGTTAATCATTGTGGGTTTGTTTGCTTATTTGTTCAATTCTTTTTCGATGTACCCATTATTAATTCATCCTCAAATTCTCTACCGAAAGTATAAATATACCATTACATTTTTGTTCTTTCCATTTCACTCTCAGACTAACCTTAATTTTAGGGGTATCTTTACTGCCAACCCTCATATGCCATCTACAAACAAAAGGTGAGAATCTAATGACTGGCTCTATTGCACAGCCATTCTCAAAGATCCAAGATCTTGAGATGTGGACGTGTACTACGTAACACTGATTTCACAATCAAAGAACACCTTGAACAAGTACTTGAAATATATATATTTCATAAGTCCTGGAGAAATGTTGTGGAATGAGGTTTATATTTTTGTCCAGACTGGAAGGCCTACCCCCTTCCAGGGAGGGCAGGGCAGCCAGGGAAGGTAAGAGGAAAGGGTTCAAAGGTGTTCCCACCTGATACACTTCTTTCTTTTCTCTATTACTGTTCCAGATGCTGGTCACCAAGAAGGCCCCATAGGCACCTTTTAAGGCGGCCTCTACCGATGCTTCATCATCCAGGTCCCCTTTCACCACCTCAGCACCAAGGTCCTGGAGCGCCAGTGCATTTGGTTGAGTCACATCCCTGGTTAGTGCTCTCACGGCGAACTTTTTGCCCTCCAAAATGGCCTTGGCCACAGAGCCACCCTGAGCTCCTGCAGGATTGGGGAAGAAGAAATAAAAGAAGGATCAGGAATAATGTTCACTGAAAAAAAGCTGGTCAGGGAGTCCAGTTATTCAGGGTACAGCTGTTGTGATAACTACTTCAGGAGGCTTCCCCGCGGCTTGCAACGGTGGTTTGCGAACTAGGTTTCTCACAGCCTTGTCAGAGTCCAGCAGAGAGAGGAAGAATAAGAGTGTACTGAGGCAACGAGGAGGCCAAATGAGCCCCAGATTCAAATGGGTACTTCTACTTTTATCTGCTTATAGATTTTATTTTCAGGTTCTTCATACAATTTTATTTTCAAAAGGGGTTTCTAAAAGGTTGAAACTTAACACAAGTTTCTTTTTACGGCATTCGAAGCCATGCATAATATGATCATTACTTGCTTAACTTATCTTCTCTGCAAATATTTACTAAACGTCCTGTGATATATGCCAGTCCTATGCTGGGTTACTGACATTTGGGATCCTCCGTCAGATGGGTTGCATACCCGTCCTGAATATATTTTTTGTGCCTTCAGATCTACCTTCGCCTCCTCCACCCTGCCTAGTGCTCTGAGAGAGGCTGACCTGTATGGACTCTATCAATGTGCTCTCTTGCACTCAGGTTGGTCTGGTCAATGAGAGGCATCAGCCACAGATCTGAGGACAGGAAAAGAGGTGAACCCTCCACACGGCTGCTCTCCCCAGGTTTTGGTTATCTCTCTTACACTTTACTCTTGCCTCCTGTTGCTTACTTATTCTTTATCGTTCTCTTCTCTTTCCACTTTTATTCAGTTTTCCTCAGCTTCTCTGAAAGAGTATGGCACTTGTTTCTTGTGGGACCGAACCAAATTGATATGCCACTGATAACCCTATAGGGTCTGCCATTTAATGAGCTTTGCCTTTGCACAAAGAGCTTCAGCTGAAGGTTAGTGCTCTAGTGGTAAACATGAACAGACAGCCAAAGGTCACCAGATGTTTGAAGAAAGCCTCCAGCAGGAAAGGCAAAACAACAAAAAAACACCCACCACCACCAACAACAAAAAACCTGATAAAAGGAAACAGAAACAGTGCGGTGAACAGAAGAAAACTTTTAAAGGATTGATATTTTCAGAGACTGGAGAAGACTGTGCATTCAGAACACTACATCTGCATACTGTACAAATAAAAGGGGAGGGAGAGGCAGAAGAGAAAGAGAAAGAGTATTCAAAAGGAAATATGAATCTCAGAAATTTAAAATATAGAAGAAATAAATTTTTCAATAAGAAAAGTTGGAGAAATCTCCCAGAATTGAGGAAAAAAAGCAAAGAAATGGAAAATAGAAAGAGGAAATAGACGATCAAGCCAGGGGAATTCCAGAATGAGAGAAGAGAAAATGAAGGTGTGGAATTAGCAAAGGAGATAATTTCCCAGGGTTCAAGGGTTATAAATGAACTTTGAAATTAAGGGGGCACCGAGTACCCAGCACAATGAACAAATGAAGTCCCAGATTGTTTACATAATTGTGAAATTTCAGAACACTGGGGATAAAAAAAATCTTTACAGCTTTGATGGAGACAGGGATGGTGATGAATTCAAAGGTGGGGATAAAAATAGCATCAGATTTCTTTATAACACTGAACGCAATGGAGTGAGGCAATGTAGGAGGAAAATTAATTTCTGTCTACAATTCTAAACCTAGCCAAATAGTCCGCTGAGTCTAAACATTTTACATAAAGACATTTTCAGACACTCAGATTTCAAAAATTTAACTCCTATGCACTCTTTCTCTATAAGCTACTGGAGGATATTTTCTAGCAAAATGACAAAGGAAAGCAAGCAAGAGGAATCTAAGAAACAGAAACCAAACCTAGGAAAAAGGCAAAGAGAATTGTTAGAATAATGAGGAAGAGAATCCTAGGAAGATTGAAATTAAAAGATGGAGCACTCCGGGAGGGAGATCTCCATGGGGGTTGGGGGACAGAACCAACAGATTAATGATGCATTTGCTCATTTTGAAAGAAATCATCTAGCTTTATTGAAGAGATTAGGGAAAAGTGAATGATAGGTACAAAGAAAATGAAATGAATAAGAAATAAAGGCAATTATTAATTTCAGGAAAAACGAGAAATTATGTAAGAAAAGAAAGCGCACACTACATGGCTCAAATATGAACAATAATTACATAATCATAATATGGGCCCATATTAGTCCATTGTCCATATGAAAAAAGACAAATTGTTATAAGCTATATGGGGAGGATGAGAAAAAAGAAGTATGTCCTTGGGGCTGTGGATATAGACAATGGATAAAGACAATGCATAACAACTAAAATTGAATATCGAGAAATAGCATCTTATCACATTATTTAGAAATATGGAGACAAATACCAATAGAAACAGAAGTAAGGGGTAGGGCAGGGTCTGCTAGGCTTCTTTATAAGCTTTGTAGGACTATTAGACTTTTAAAACTATTATATACACATCTATAGAAATAAAAATTCAATAACAAATATTCATTAGCTATATTAGTTTTCTAGGCATGTCATAACAAAATTCCACAGATTGGTGACCTAAACAATTAAAACATATTTTCTCACAGTTCTGGAGGCTAGAAGTCCAAGATCAAAGTATTGGTATGTTTGGTTTCTACTGAGATCTCTCTCCTTGGTTAGCAAATGGAGAGCCTTCTTACTGCGTCCTTAGGTGGTCTTGCCTCTGTGCACTCCAGCCCCTCCTGTCTCTGTGTGTCAATTTCCTCTTCTTGAAAAGACACCGGTCAAATAGGGTTAAGGCCCCTCTCACAGACTCATTTTAACATAATTGCCTCAGTAAAGTCCTTATCTGCAAATAGTCATATTCAGAGGTACTAGAAATTAGGGCTTCAACATATCAATTTGGGGGGGCATACACAGTTCAGCCTACATCGACTATTGTAATTATTTCCATATAACCCCGCTACTAAACTGGGTTCTCCTCGAAGACAGAAACTATTTATTCTTTATCCCTGTTTCCCAACCATGTGCTGAGACTATTCCCTGGCAAACCGTAAGTTTCCAATACCTATGTGTTGAATGACTGAATTAATAAATAAATCGGAAAGACTGAAATCTCTGTGCTCTCAACTCTTAGCTTTGGAGGTACAGTCCTGCCTGGACCTGTGTGAGATGAAGAAGCAAATGACATGGACCAGTGTGAAAAGATAAGAGGAGATGGACCAAACTCAAGCCTGGCTCTCCTAACCACTCCCACTCTAATGTTTAAGACGCGAACCAGGAGAGGAATTCATCCACCTAGGCTTTGCTCCTTTAAATTAGCCAGACATACTCATAAATTCATCAGCCCAATAAAGCAGCCCCAGAACATCCATTCTTGACATACTCAGTTGTCTCAGACCCTCCTCGCTTATTCTGGCTTGTTCACTCATGGACCCAGTTTCCTACTAGATGATTCCATTTTGAGATAAGAAACATTCCGTGTTGACATACGAAACATTCAAACCTGTAGAGAATTTTTATAAGAGTTTATGTGAGCTGAACTGACGATATATGCCAGAGAGCAAGATCTCAAATGCTCTGAGCAATAAGAGTTTTGCCGTTTCTTTTATGCATTTGAAATTAAGGAGGGAATGTAAGGAAAGTGACATGGAGGTGAGACAAAGCAAGGCGGGGATTGTGTTACAGGATAGTTAACAAGATAACATGTTCTCTTGAGGGTGTTATGGCTTATTTCAAAGGTGTGTTAACCTAGATGCTCAAAAACAATGTACAGGGCTTGCTTAAGGCAAAGATAAGCCTTTTACTACAGAAGTTATAGGCCTGGGGTGTGACTACCCACCATGACCTGCCCTGTTAGGAATGTATGATCAGATCATCCTGTGAGGTTACTTTCCATAGAACCCCTTTTTTTGTCCAAAACAGCATTTGATGGCAGGTTCTAGAGGTATTGTTCAGAACTGGATGTGCAAACACATACACAGGTTAAAGGTTAACATGTTTCCCTGTCGAATTTAACTAGGCATCCTATATTTTTATCTGCTAAATCTGGCAACTTTACCTTAAAGACCTGGGCAGTAAGGTAATCAGCCCTATCCTCAGCTAAGCAGGAATCAATTTTCTTCAGCTCTGACACATCTAATCTGATTCCTTTAGGAGCAACTCCCAAGGCTCTTATCCAGCTGCCTATTCTGAACACCTAGGCTCAAGTTTCACAGACCAAAATGGAGCTGCTGGTGTTCCATGACCTGCTCCCACCACGTTTTTTTTCTGGTTTCACTGGTTCACAATTTTACTCTTCCAGCTGCTCAAGCCGGAATACTCTAAAGTCACTGTTTACTCCTCTCTTCTCACCGCTAATATCTGGTCCTTCAGCGAGTCCTGCCAACTCTCTTTAGAATGCACCCGGAATCTGACTGCTCCCCACCACCTCACTGCTGCCACTCTGGTCCTAGCCATATTTTGCCTGGATTATGGCAGCAGCCTCCTAAAAGGTCTCCCTGCTCAGCCCTTGCCCCCTACAGTCTCTTCACAAAACAGAAGCTAAAATCATCCCTTTAATACCAAAGTCATCTCATGTCACTCCTCTACTCAAAATCCTTTAATGGCTTCTCATCTCTTTCGAGGAAAAATAATATTCTCACTATCACCTAATGCTTTCTAAAATCATTTACTTTGTGTCCCATTTACCTTTTATTTTTTTTCCTTTTTAAAGTCAATATACCTGGCTCTTGGCTTTTGCAAATCTATTTCTCCCCTCTCTCTGCTCTAGTCCTTTCTTAACCCTTCAGACAAAACTCCTGTGCTCATAGAGCTTATATTCTAGAATGGAGAGTCAGACAGTAAGGGAAGAAATCAAGCAGGGAGGGCAGCCAGACAGTGGCAGGGTGGAGAGAAGTTGCAATTTTAAAGATATTGGTCTGGGAAGTGCTCATGGAGAGGGCGACATCTGAGCAGAGTCATGAATGACACGAGAGAGAAAGAAGTGTGAGGAACAGGAGGAAGATTATTTATTCCTGGTTGAGGGGGCAGCCAATGCAAAGAATTTAAGGCGGGAGTGTGTCTGAGGAACACACAGAATAAGTAAAGAGGAGTGGTAGAAGATGAGGGTTCATTAGCTGGACTTGGCATTTTACTTGGAATGAGACAGACATTGGAGGGTTTTCAGCAGAAGCATGTTATGATCTGATAGTTTCAAATGGATCACTGAGAGGCTGAAATGAGAACAGATTGAAAGGGAGTGGCCTGATTTGATTAACATTTTGCAACGATGGCTCTGGCTTTCAAAGAACCGGTTGTAAAGGAGGCAAAAGTGAAAGCAGAGACTGCAGTAAAAAGGCTCGGACAGCTGAACACATGAGAGAAGTCACTTAGCACATTCTCCTAACCCCCACCCACTCCATTCTTTCAGATTTGCTGAAGTATTGGTCAGGCATGTGGATACCCCCTACAAACCCATGAGTCTCTCACACTTGCTCCTTTTCACTTGTCAGGAAGTGAGTACAGAAAAGTTTCTAGAGTACAGCTTCTGTCGAAATGAAACTCAAACCAATAAGTCAGCAGACGATTGAAAAAGAGAACATATCAGCTGAGATCATTTCTGACAAATCAAATCAAATCACCCAGCCCCTTTACCACAACAGAAACTCAAACAATAGGACACTTTTCTTAATTTCCTCCAAAGGGCTCTTTGTTCAGCCCAGGCTTGCAGACTCTGAAGTTAAAAACATGATGACAGGAAAGTAAGCCACGTCAGGATGCACTTTAAAAGTAAAGAGTTTTTTACCTGTAGCTCCAAACACTGCAATCACTTTCTTGCTGGTCATGTTACTGGACAAAGAAAGAGTTAGGCGAGTAGCTGCACTTTCCTCAGAGCAGTGAAGACAGCCGAATCTGCTTCTTTTCTGCCTTGAGAATAATAAGCCACATTTGATTACCACGTATCTTAGTTTGCCCCTCCTTTGACAGTTTTATTGTTCTTATTAGCTAGCTTAGTCAGAATGACACTGCAATTTTCTAGATTCATTTGTTCACTGCTTCCTGTTCAGCAGATTTGTATTCAGTGCCCTTCGTATACTAGGCATCGAACTAGAGGTTCTGGTGATTTAGATCTTGTAAGGGAGATAAATAAATTAGTAAATAAATATATAGTAGAAAGCAATGGCAGAGGGGACATAGGTTATAGAGAAAAGACACAAAATCCAGACTAGGGGTGTTAGGGAAAGTTTTCCAGAAGAGATGGTGCTGGAGCTGGCCCTAAGACCCTATGGGTTCAATCAGGGACAGTAGGAAGAGATAACTCATACAGGAGCTACACATAGCCAAGTTCAAAGGCACGGCAGTCATAACACAAGGCTCACAATGACTGCAACAATGCTACGGGAATAGCAAGAAGAATGGGAAAGATGGCAGAGACCAGAACACAAAAAGCCTAGTAGGCATAGCAAGATACTTGGATTTACTCTGACATCCACAGCAGGTTTTATGAGATTCTGGCAGAAGGGTAGAGGCTGGGTTGAAACAAGACAATGCTGGAAGCAGGGATACTCCGAAGGAGGCTAAAGAAATGATATAGTTGAAAAATTACAAATGCTCAAACATGTGTTTGGGGTTGAATTGTGTCCCTCCAAAATTCATATGTTGAAGTCCTGACCTCTAGTACCTCTGCGTGTGACCCCATTTGGAGATAGGGTCTTTACAAAGGTAATCAAGTTAAAGTGAGATCATTAGAGTGGCCCTAATCCAATATGACTGGTATCCTTATAAAAGGGAAAATGTGAACACAGAGATGTGTACAAAGGAAAAATATAGGGAGAACGCCATGTGAACATGAAGACAGCCACCTGCAAGCCAAAGAGAGAGGTCTGGAACAGACCTGGGTAGGCGATGGAGGAGCAGGAGCAAGGCTCAGGGGGAAATGAGCTCAGAATCGAACCTACTGGGTTTGAGGCTACAGTTTGTCGTGTGATTGAGAGAAGATGAAGTAAAAAAAGCAAGTGTAGCTTCTCCTTTAAGGAGCCTTATTGTAAAGGAAGTGAGAATGAACTATGGTTACAAGATGAAATGGAATTTTATTTCAATAGGGAAGATGTGAACATGTTCCTGGGTTAAAGGTAGCTTTCTCCATCCCTCATAGTCTGCTTTATTTTGTTCATAACACTTACGACTTGACATGTTACAGGTATATTTATTTGTTCGTATATTTATTTCCACCCCACTTCCCCAACTAGACTGTATGTTCTATGAGAGCAGTGACTTTTATTTTTATTCACTCGTGTATATCACCGGGGCCTAGAGCTATATCTGACACATAGTAAGTACACAATAAATATTTGTTGAATGAACGAATGAATGAACAAATGGAGTTAGGTTCCTAAGAAATGCTGGAGGGCAGGGACTCTGCAGCACTGATGAAAGGGCATTGAAAATAGCAGCTACTGCAGAGATATCTGGGACCCTCTGTCAAATATGAAGACAAATTATGGGTCTGCAGCCCGTCTGCCCTTTGCCTTTCCCTCTACTGTCCCACTCATATAACTTGCCTCTGCCTAATTATCTTTGCAAGAGGAAGAAATTCTCCTAACTGCCCCCCTCTCTGCTCTACAGTGCAACTCACTATGAAACTGAGAGGTTACTCTACAGTTGTTACAGATTGGAAGAGTTGGTCATGCACACCTGTGCATTTCTTAGAGGCAAAGCTGCAGAGGCTAAGCTGGACAAGCTAAATCCAGAGGGCCCAGTAAGTGGAAAATTGTATGTTCTCATTTCTACGATAAAAATACTAATGGAATAAAGTCAGCTATGTCACAAGAAAGATACGCAGTGCCTCTGCTACCCTAAACTACACACAATCCTACACTGGCCATATAGAGAATTCTCAGTACCATTCCAAGCAGACATGCAAAAGAGATAAAGATTTAGATTCAAGGTAGTTTATCCATACCATTATTTGTATTGAAAAGAACTGCAGACAATCTAAATGTCTGCCACGAGGGATTAAATAAATGATGGCATAGCCGTCATTTTAATGGAGAATTGAATATCTCCATTAAAAATTACAGTTTCTAAGAATTTTCTTAAAATGGAGAAAGGCTCAAAATATAGTTATATGAAAACAGCAGACTAGAGAACTGCATATACAGTGTGATTCCAGGTTGTAAAGGGGAAAAAAAATTATACACACACACACTGTATACACACATGTAGCCTAAGAGTACTTGAGTGATTTTAGGCAATATGTTCGTGGTAGGGCCAGAGGACTCAGCATGACATGACATTGTTCTCACACTTTGATTACAGCATAGTACAATGACATGCAGATTCTAAGAGCTGACAGAAAAAAATTAAAAGTCTATGAGTACACGGTAGCCAAAAGTTGGAAACAACCCAAATGTCCATCAAGAGTAGAATGGGTGAAATGTGGCATATTCATACAATAATATACCATACAGTAATAAGAATGAATAAACTAACGCAATATGCAACAACCTGCAAGAATTTCAGAAATAAAATGTTGAGCAAAAGAGTAAAGGAATATCTAGCATATGATTTAGTTTATATAACATTCAAAAGCAGGAAAAAACTAATCTATGATGACAGATTATTTTTAGGAGTAGTGACTGGAAGGAGCTTAAAGAGGCTTCTGCAGGGCTGGTAACATTCTCTTAATCTGAGTGTTGATCACATGAGTGAATTTATTTTGTGAAAATCTTAGCTGTGCAGTTAAGATTTGTGCAATGTTCTATATGTGCCTTATACTTCATTAAAAACTTTACTTTAAAAATAATCTATAAGTAAAAACCAAAAGCTAAAGTGACTGAACAGGAATAGCTAACATGGGCAGGTACCATCCTGTAAACATTTACACTGGGTGGAGACAAAAAACTTCAGCTTTTTAACTAGGCAAATCTCTACCACGGCAAGTAGGAACATGGTAACTTCAGCAAGTTCTCAATATTATTATAGTAAATATCAGCTGAATCACTGGTGTTCTGAAAAGGAAAAAAATCCCTTGTCGCTTGAAGATAAAGGGGAAAAAAAAGTCAAAGGAAGTGCTTACGAAAGGCCTGATATTCCAGCTTAGATAGGAATGAGTTTTGTTGAGCTGTGTTAGAAAGATATTCCTAGTAAAGAAAAGAGCTTTACAAGCTCTTGCCTGTTTTAAGTATAAAAAATTTAGATGAAGCTCTTTGCTTTTGTTTCTCAGACTTTGATTTTTCTTCTTTATCAAATAATGCATTCCTATGATGAAAATTTGGAAAATTCTGGTAAGTGTAAAGAATTAAGAACAGTTTTCTCATACTATCGCTACTCTGAGGGAACCAAACTTAGCATATTTGGTCTCATAATTTTAATGTATTTTTTCTTTACACCATCGAGATAACTCTTTATGAACAATTTAGTATCTATTGAAGAGTAAAATAAAGATGAACAAAAATAAAGGTAAAACAATAAAAACATGTTAGTATATTCAAGACTTTATTCATCAGCATTCTTATTTGCAAACCATAGACACTGGTAATGAAAATTATGCAAGAGACTTGGGTTAATCTTAGAAACTTGAGAAATGCTGAGAGCAAAGCTCAGAGAATTGAGCAGCCAGGACGTATCTCAAAATGATATCATAGAACTTGCCTGGCAAAGATACCATGGCTGCTGCCACTGAGCACAGCCATCACAGCTTATAACACCAACACTGCCGACTCTGGATATGGGCCAGGACAGTCAGAGCTGCTACCCTACCCTGCAGTCTCTGGTAACTGCATGTAGCTGCTGCTGTGGTCTCTACCCACTTCTACAGCATGCTCTGTACAATATTGTTTCTTTTGCATCACTAAGTTCTGATTCCAAGACTGCAGTGGTACCCAGCTGCAGGGAAAGCAAGCACCTGGGATCCACGGCTTCCACAATGGAAACAGGCTTTGTGGCATGTGAAGATTCCCACACACATACTGAAGGAATTAAGATGCTAAGTGATCATAAGATATAAATTTTCAACACAGTCTACCCCTTAGGCTCCCCAAAGTCAACATATGTTTCTTCCCACACTCATACAACTTTTAAAACAATAACATCTGACATATAACACAACTACCTCATACTTTTAACCTGTCCCCAAAGTGATTAAAACAAAATCTCAATTATTGGACTCAGAATCAACACGGGACAATGCATATCTCTCTTTTAATTGTCTTAGATTCCATCTTGAACACTTATCCACTATTATTTAAATTATAAAATTAACAAGCATTTCTATGTAAAATACTGAAAGGGAGAATAAAGATAAAAATCAATCCAAAAATATACATATGTACATGAAAATGACAGTAGATGTTCAAGTCCTCGTTTGTGCAACTGAATTCAAGGCCATAGCTGGTATTTATAACTTGCCTTCTCAACTACACATTGTTATCTTTACCTAGAGCCAACAGAATCTCAGCTGATCAAACCTTTATTTTAAGAGTTGAATTCTTAGTGTAATTAAATTACATCTACTTACGTAAGGTTACTATAGTTTTTCATGAATTTTCACCACTAGATTTGGCAAAACATGTCAACAACCCACCAACAATTATGGCTCTTTCTTAGTGGTACAACCATTAGTCCTTCCATTTGGAGAAAAACCAGCTGGTCCTCAAAAACATTACTGAGATGACACACCATTGTCATTTCACGGGATTCTTCTTCTATCCTCTGACATATTTGTTTTTGACAAAGGCATCTAGCTAGGGTAACTGTTTTCAGTTCTATAGGTCATTGCATCCTGATGTCATCAGTATAGTGGACTAGTGTGTAATAGCCTGTGGACTGATGAAATAATAGAGGCTCCTGTAGCACAGAGCTGGAGAATTTACCTAACCTTGATGGCAGGCAATTAAGGTGTGTTGCTGTCCCTTCTAGGAAAGAGATGTTCTCAGTTATGTGAATCAAGGATAAATATAATTTGTTAAGTCAATAGCTATATATCCGTTATCAGGACTTATGTTTATTACCCCTCAAAGGAGACCCTGTCTGGAATAGCAAATTCAATTGGGGTTATCACCCGATTAACTTTCAGATAGTCTGTTGTTACTTCCTAACCCTGATCTTCCTTTTGCACTGTCAAACTTGTGAGTTAAATGGGTCTAAGATAGGAATCACCACATTCGCATCTCAGAAGTCCTTGATGGTAGCACTACTGTCTGTGAGTCTACAAAATTTCACCATGTCAACAAGAAAGAATTCCTGGGGCTTCTGCCTGGCTCTTCCTATCATAATAATTCTTATTCTACAGCTCAGAAAGACAATACCAGGATTACGACACTTGCCAAATGTGGCAAAATTTTTATGGTAAAACGCCAACTAAACAAAATATGTTGAGTTCAAAACACCAATTGCCAAAAATGCAAAAATATGTTATTGAGAAGCTAATAAAATGACTGGGGTGAGCCAAGCTAGTGTAGACCCAAAGATCCAGATCCAGTGCTTTCTAAGCACATCCAAAAATGGACTGGTTGAGGTTTGGCACCACCTGGTGGAAATGATCTAATCTAGTGTAAATGTTAATAGGGGTGATTCTGAGTCCCGTGGATGGCCAGGACTTCCAGAAAAACTATAATAATTCCAGGAATATCTTGACTAATTGGCATTTGTTTAATTGGTCCAAATTAGAAATAATGGGTCATCCTCTATCTCATATTATCCACAGAAGCTTTCTACTAACAAAGAAGAGTCACTACAGCTCTGTTTTTTAAAGTTGGTGCTCATCTCTTCAAAGTATTTCTCAGTGCTTTCGGGTTCTTTCAGGACATAGCTCAAGGGTAGGTGAAGACTACAAAAGAGAAAAATCCACTGCAATGCTCTCATTTCTTTAAATCTTTAGATTCTTCCTTCCATCTTATATCAAGAAATAAAAAGTATAAAAAAATTGGAAAAAGATAAAACTATCATTATTCGCAAATGAATGTATCACCTATCTAGAAATAGCAATAGAATAGATACCAACTATTAGGACTAATAACTAAGTTCAATAAGTTCTCTGCATATAAAATCAACATACAAAAATCAATAGCATTTCTCATACATCAATAACCAACTAGAAAATGTAATTTAAAAAATACTATTCATAATACTCAAAAGAAAAAAGGAAAGTATTGGGGCACTAATGAAGACTACATGAAATGTCTTGTGGGAAAAAAACTTTTAAGATTTTTTTGAAGGACATAAAAGTTGATCTGAATAAATGCAGACGGCCATACTCTTGGAATGGATAGCAATACCATAAAGATGTCAATTCCCTCCAAGTTAACCAACAAATTTGATGCAATCAAAAATCAAAATTTCACATGGACCTTTTGAGGAACTTATTAAAAATCTTTATGAGTTCTTTAGAAAATATTTATAAATAAACAAATTGATCTTAAAAAAAAAAAGCATAAAGGAGACATATCAGTTAGGATTAAACCAAAGAAATGGAACCAGATATTAAAGAAAATGGACATATACCCGAGGTGAGGAAGAAAGCAGTTAGTACTGAGGGGGTATTACTGGAGATGAAAGGTGAAGGGTGGGTAGGAATTAACCTGGTGAAAGGGATAGTGCGGTTGGAGAAAGCATTACAGTTCAGGACCACAGCCATCAGTCAGTGGTAAAAGCAAGAGATTATAAGAGAAAAGCAACAGATTAGAAGAGAAAAAAACACTGGCTGTCAAAGAAATGCAAATTAAACAACTTACAATACCTCATGTTTCACCTATTAGTTTAGCAAAGTTTTTCATTATGATTCCAATGGTATGGTGAATATTCATGGATTGTGAGTTGGAATGTAAATTAATACAATTTTTCTAGATAGTAATTTGACGATCTTTCAAAAATCCTAAAAAAGGCTCATACTTGTTGGCAAAGTATTTTTCCTCCTAGAAATCTATCTTAAGCAAAACAAAACAAAACACCTCAAGATATAGATTTATGTACAAAAATATTCACTGAAACATATTTTGAAATATTGAAAAATCAGGAAAAAAACCAAAGAAAATTATTAAATAAATTATGTATAGCCATATGGCCCCAGGTTGCTATAACCACTACTCACTGGACATCTTCATTTGGATGTCCCAGTGACACCTCAAATTCTTCATGTCTCAAATTGAACTCAACACTTTGCCCTATCTGCCCTCATTTTCCTTTCCAGTCAACGGTAATACTGTCCTTCCACCTGGTCACCAAGCCAGACCTAGAAGTTGATCTAGCATCTCTCTCTACATCCCAGCAGTCTCTTGGGATGTATCAGGGCAGCAATTCTGATCACTAGGGGTTCAATTAAGAGACATAAACCGCACAGTAATTTGAACAGAGAAAGTTTAACAAAGAATAACTTCAACTGGAGATAGGGGTAATGAAGGATTAACTAGTAAGAAGAGATCTCTAAGGAATATAGAAATAGCAGATATAAGGAGAAGCTTTACCCTAAGTCTGAAATAGAGTCCTCAAGAAAGACCTCCCTCCACTCAAGAGCTGAGGTCCAGACCTTGTTGGAAATAGCCTGACTGTGGCTCACTGGATGACAGAGAAGTTGCTGAGTGGCCATACCATAAAAATTTAATAGAAATCTGTCCTCTAGAATTTTTTCATAAATCTTTCCCTGCCAAGGAAAACTGTTTATGGGGCAGAGTCTCAACTGAAAAAAAACCACCTGATGTGATGTCAGAGGAGGCCACCAGCAGCTGGATGCTGCTGGGTGCTGCTACATGCTTCTAGGATGTGCGGTGGATTGGTTCCAGGACCCTCTGCAGATACCAAAATCTGAAGATACTCAAGTCCTTTATATAAAATGGCATAGTATTTGCATATAATCTATACATATCTTCCTGTATACTTTAAATCATCTCTAGATTACTTATAATATCTATTACAATGTAAATACTATGTAAATAGTTGTTATACTATATTGTTTAGGGAATAATGACAAGAAAAAGACATGGTCAGTACAGACGAGGAACCATCATAGGCCTAGCTACATAGTACATGTCAGCAACAATGTAACCTTTTTAAAAAAATTCTTTATCTGCATTATGGAATCAGTGGATATGGAGGGCCAAGTGTGTACCCCATCAAGACCAGTGAGGTCCACCCTCTCAGAGCAGACCCACACTGTTTACTTTCCATTCTTACTGCCATAGGAGTCCAGTTTTACAGTACTGGAACCACATCCCACATGGCCACTCATTCAACAGTCTGGCTCTGTGCTAGGTGCTGGCAAAACAGACATGAATGACACATAAGCCCTCCAGCCTGACTTTTATGTCTTTGCCAGGACAATATTCCTTGCTTTCAGCAAGTCAGTTGACTACTTAGGAACTTACAAAAACAATTTATTCTAAATTCTGTTCTAAATCTATTCTATTCAAACAAGTCAAAATTCATACTTTGCTTTTCTTCATTCACTCAACAAGTATTCTTGAAGGCTTACTACATGCCAGGCACTGGTACTAGGTATAAAACGGTAGATAAAATAGGCATGGGCCTTGTCCTCAAGGAACTTATAGTCTAGTGGGAAAAACAAACATGAAAACCAAAATCACAGAAATAATTATATATCATTTAAAATTACAATTGTTATGACTGATAGGAGGAGTGCTTAAAAGTCTATGTAAACAAGAGATCTAATCTAATCTGAAACAGGAAGCAAGGCAAAGCCTGAGATCTGAGTAGAAGCCCAGGCTTAGGTGTGTGTTATGAGGAAGGGTGGTTGTCGACTATCCCATGAGAGGAATATTCATAAAAGGTCCAGGGTCGAGGATACACGGAGTGTGAGAAACTGTGTGCCTACGGCATAGTGAACAAGGGGGACAATATCAAATAAGGAACAGATCATGCAGAAAATAGCAGATCATATTAAGGTTTTTGGACTTATGAGAAGCCACTGATGGTTTTAGAGCATGTGGTACCATGACCGGACTTAGGTTCTTTTCTCTCAACATTTGATTATGAAAATGTTCAAACAGAGTGGAGAGAATTGTACAATGAACATCCACTTTGTGGACTCACATAGATTTTATAATTAACATTTTGCTCCTTAATTTTTAAATTACCTCACATTGAAAAGTGCCCAGGTGTTAAAAAGGAGGAAATAAATCTAATCTCTTCTTCCCAGGGAAGATACGAGAAAATTTAGAAATGGTACAGCCTAGCCAATACAATGATTAGAAATTAATAAATGCACAAAAGTACAAGGAATCATTGCAAAATTCCAAACAGAATTATTGGGGAAAAGTGTGCTAAAGTTTTTCCCTCAAGAAAACCCTAACCCATTTCATCTTTGTGAATTATGACTCCAGCTTCAAGGTAATGGTTTGACTCTTCATATAACCCTATTTCCTCATATTAGAACTTGAAATAAAGTACTTAAAGCTATAAAAACTGTACAAACACTAATTTAATTTCCAAGATAATTTGCAATTCTCCAGAAAGGTGAGTTGATGAGGCCCTGATAAATGGTGATGGGGGTGAGGGGTGGGAGGTAGAGAGGAAAAGACAAGTTTATAAAATATACGAGAAGTAGCATTGATGAGCAGGGGAAGAGAGAAGAAAGTTTTAGCAGAGACATTTAGAGGGCAGTGAGAGATATATTATTAAAATGATTAGTTTAATTTTAATTTTAATTTTGAACATGTTAATTTTTACAAGGCTCTGAAATATTCAGGTAAATATTCCAGCAGGCAACTGGAATTTAAGCATGGAACTGAGGATGGTGTTCAAGGCCATAATATCAATTTGGAAACCATAAGTATATAGGTCCCTGACTGAAACTATGAAAGCATATGAGGTTGGCTCTGGATAATATATAAAAAGAGATCTTAAGTCACCACCAAATCTCAGGGTCTCGGGTCCCTTAAATACTGATGCTGTTCCAGATGCCTATTTTAAACCAAGCAAGAATGAAATTGCCAATTCTTACAACTCAATAATAAAAAGATTAATAACCCAACTAAAAAATGAACAAGGTATCTGAATAAACATTTCTCTAAAGAAACTCTATAAATGTCTGAAAAAAAAACAACAACACATAAAAAGATGCTCAACATCATTAGAGAAATGCAAATCAAAACCACAATGGGATACTGCGTCACACCCACTAGGGTGGCTAGAATTAAATGGCAGTTCCTCAAAAAGTTAAACACAGTTACCATACAACCCAGCAATTCCATTCCTAGGAATATTTCCAAAAGAACTGAAAACCGAAATGTATGTTCATACAAAAACTTGTACATGAATGTTCATAGCAGCATTATTTATCATAGCTAAAAACTAGAAACCACCAAAACTCTATCAACTGATGAATGGATAAAATGTGATATATCTATACAGTGGAATATTATTCAGCAATAAAAAAGAATGAAATACTGATACATGCTACAACATGGATGATCCTTGAAAATGTTATGCTGTTAAAGAAGACAGTCATGAAAGCCTTCATATTGTATGATTCCATTACAGGAAAAGTCCAGAATAGGAAAAACTATAGAGACAAAGTAGATTTGGGATTCCTTAGAGTTGAGTGGGTAGAGAAGGAGTTTCTTGCTTTCCACTCCCAGCACCTGGCCCCTTCTCCATCTTGTCTTCTACCCATAGGCTGGGAGGGATGGTCTGTTAATGAGTACAGGTTTCTTTTTTGGGGAGATGAAACTATTCTAAAATTGTCTGTGGTGATGGTTGCACAATTCTGTACATATAATAAAAGCTATTAGAATTGCACACTTTAAATGGGAGTATTTCATGGTATGTGAATTACACCTCAAAAAGCTTTTTTAAAAAATCAAGTGGCTTTTTACCGCTATTAGAGTACCTCACTAGCCATTTACCATACTTTTTTTTTAATGCATGGGGAAACAACAGGTGCAGAGAGGTCTCGACTTCCAAGTTTCGGCTCTTTCCAACACAGCAGTCCCCCACTTATCGACAGGGGATACGATCCAAGACTCCAGTAGATGCCTGAAACCACAGATAGTATGGAATCCTATATATACTCTTTTGTCCTATACATACATCCCTATGGTAAAGTTTAATTTATAAGTTAGGCACAGTAAGAGATTAACAGCAATAATAACAAGAGAACAAATATAACAATATACTGTAATAAAATGTGGTCTTTTAAAAATGAGAATGTGGTCTTTCTCTCCACAATATCATTCTGTGCTATACTTAGCTTTTCACATAAAGAAAGCACTTTAGGGCTTCTCTTTGGCATATCCAAATTGCCAGCATCACTATTCTTTTGCTTTGGGGCCATTATTAACTAAAATAAGGGTTACCTGAACACAAGCACTGCAATACCATGACAGTTGATCTGATAGCAGGATGGCTACAAAGTGACTAACCAGTGGGGAGCACAAACAGCATGGAGCCACTGGACAAGGGATGATTCACATCACAGGCTAGACGAAACAGGATGGCATGAGATTTCCTCACACTAATCAGAACTGTGCACAATTTAAAACTTATGAGTTATTTATTTCTGCAAGTTTCCATTTAATATTTTCAGACCAGTTAACCACAGATAACTGAAACCATGGAGAGAAAAACCACAGATAATACCACGCAAAATTAATCTTCCCCCTTGCTACATCATTGTAGTTGTGCATCCCTCTAGCACTTAAAATCATCGTTTGCATGCATGTGTTTAATGGTTCTCCCTTATAAAACTACTAACTTCTTCAGAATAGAGATTATGTCTGACTTCAGTGCATCAAGATCTGGCAAAGTGCTCTGGCATTTAATAGGTGCTCAAATGAAGGTTTATTCAAGAAAGAAAGAGCTACAACTAAGGCTAAATAAATGCAAACAGCAGACCCCAATATACGGATGTCCACCTTCCCGAACAGAGGAAAGACACAAAAAAAGACAAAAAAAAAAAAAAAAGTAAAAAAGACGGGAGAAACGGAGGGCATCTCCTCCTTCCCTTCTCCTGCCCACGACCGTTTACTAGGAAAGACAAAGAAAGGAATCAGGAGTGGCCGGAGACATCCCCGCACCCGGTGGCGGCATCACTGCACCGCAGACCCACCATCACAGACACTAACCTCCACGCTTCCTTTCTCGCTTCTCAGAGACCCAGAGCTGGGGGCAGGGCCTGCGAGGGGCGGGGCGTACGCCACATCCGGCCCGCGACGCGCCACTGCTGGATAGGGAATGGCGAGCGCGGAGGGGCAGGGCCAAGAAAGCGCGCGTTCTGGCAGGGGGCGGAGCCGGTTTAAGGACGCCGCGTCACGTCCGGAAGACTTAGATCCTGCGCGGAGGTGGTGCGGTGCGCTTCGGTGACCAGCGACTTGGGAGCAGTGCGTTCTGAGAGGCTGCGGCGGAGCCTCTATAAGGAAAGCAAGAGGTTGGCAACTTGGATTGGAGCACATCGAGCCGAGCGGCGCAGCACCTGGGCGTCATGAGCGACAGCGGCGAGCAGAACTACGGCGAGCGGGTACGTAGAGGTGGTGGCGGGGGCGGCTGTGTGGTCCCAGCTTCTTTCGTCTTTCCAGGCCCGTCGGCCTCAGACCGGAGCTGGGCGATTTGGGCTGCGAGGTCAGGCCAACAGGACGGGAGTCAGTTTAAAAAGCCCTCGCGGGTAGCGTCTTTAGTCGTGAAGGAGGCCCCAGGCAGGCTTCTGTGGGCTCGTACCCGAGTCGGCCGTTTTTTCCGTTATAAGGGGGGGATTAAAAATGGCCGCTGCGTCCCCTTGGTGTTGGGGGAGGGGAGAGGTATCATTTCTCCGTTGCTCTCCTACGAAGGCTCGCCGCAGCCATCTTGGGCTGGCGGGCTGGGCGCGCCGCCAGAGGCACAAAATGGCGGATGGGCCCGCGCCTTACTGGGTGGGGGTGGGAAAAGAAAGGCACCGTTTTTTAGGGTCTTTCAACCTCAACCGGTGTGTACATTAGGAAAGGGTCGTCGTACCGGCCCCGGAAGAATGGAATCTAGTGTGTTTTGGGGACTTCTTTTGTAGGATAGGGGAAAGTAATCTGAAGGAGACTAAATTCTGGGCCGTTGCAGGGAGATGCGCGGGCTTTGTGTTAGGCCTAAGTAGGGTGCTTTTCTTTGATACCGAAAGGGCTTTCAAACCAAAACTCGTAATCTGAGTACAAGTAGAGTAGACCACGAAGTCTCATAAGATTTTCTTATTTTATGCAGTACATATTTTTCCACGGGATAGTATAGGAAAAAATTGGCGGGCAAGGATTTATGGCGCCGTTATTTCCTTTGTTTTGAGACATTCTTTGGACCACGACTTGTGCTTGTCTTTGTTTTTAAGTCTACACTTTCCAGGTGTGGAGGTCGGTGAGGCTTGATTAAATTGAAGGAATAAACTAATTCCTAGGTTTTAAATAGCATGATGCAAAGCTTGGTTGCGGGGCGGCGGGGGGGGAGTGTTTTAATGAAGATGCAACAATACAAGGCTTGCCAGAGTCCTACATATTTGGAGGTTAAGGAGACTTTGTTGGGGTGACAGAAAGCACCATAGAACTTGACTTTTTAACTTCAAAGGAGTAAGTTGGGTATTTTTACAGTTTGCTTGATAGGTTTTCCCTTTGTATTTCAATAGTAATTGTCAGGTAGATCTATCCAAATACCTTAGCAAACTCAAACAGATTTGGGGTGGTTTAAAAATAAATTTAGCTCCAGGTACGTTAGTGAACTCACTGTAACTTTGGAGCCAAGTCTGTTTAGGTTGGAACTAATCAGGCCTCGCCTTCACGTTTTCAATTAAATATACTGCTTTTGATTGATTTTAGTGTCGCCGATGTGCGCTATTATTTTTTTAAGCTCTTGCTTTC
>NW_006494611.1:4125600-4180526 GCF_000325575.1 Pteropus alecto | reverse complement strand
AAGTTTGGGTTAGGCTCACAAATTAAAGCTGTTACTTCTGGTTCCTGCCAGTTGACTATTGTGGAAACTAAGTCATTGGTGTTTGGAGTGGAAAGCAAATAAGTTTTAAGTTATCAGTTATTATATAAAACAAGTACTTTTACACTCTTTAGGGACTACAAAGTGGCTGATTTCTGACTAGCAGAGCTCTCAGTTGAATAAACTGAATAAGTTCATTGTGGTGGTGTGCTCGTGGAGATAAAAAATTGCCCAAAGGGAAATAAATTAATAATGTTTTACATAAGGGAGGAAACAACGGTAGAAATTAGGTCCTGGTTTGAGGCAGCTCAAGAGATGTCATCCTAAGTTGTTATGGAAGGGGAGAAAGCTGTAAAATAAAACTACATGTTTTTTCTTTCCTAAGAGTCATGACTTCTTGGAAGAGATAAATTTTGAAGTTGTGGGATAGTTTTCATTTGTTTGGTTTTGGCGTTTTGTATGTTGATTGCTTTCCAACTGGTTTTGGAACCTGAAGTTGTTAGAATAGACCTAAAACGCGTGTTTGGACTACCAAAGAATATTTGGCAAGGCTTAAAGGTCGATGGAACAGTTTAAAATGCCATAAAAGGGGCTAAGTAGAGCAGGTCTGATTGGCTAAAAACTTCTTTTTAAAGTGCCTGAAAACCGTCAAAAAATTGCATTTAAGGACATCTTGGACATGCCTGTAAGCCTCTCCAAAGCCTGAAAAATTAACTCATTCTACTTTAGGCTCTCACATTCCAAACTGTTCATGTAAATCACAAATGCAAATCTAATGAGTTCAGCTGTAATTTCTCCCCTCATTTGACTAAATTTCTAATCCAGACAATTTACTTTCTCACACATTTCCCAACGTAACTAGAAATTTTTTCCCCAGTCCTTTGGATGTTGGAAGTTTGTTCTTTCCTAAACAGACTGGAGGTGTGTGTGCAGTAAATTAACACAATTTGGTCACTCTTTGGACTGTGGTTTAGTGTGTCCCCTTGTCTCATTTTGAATGGGTAGGTAGGGTGCGTTCTTGGATTTTTGTGGTTCATGTTACATGTAGTTTAAAGACAATCTACCTTTTACCTAAATTTGTCTGCAGGATTTTTGTGTCAAAGTTGGTTTAAATCAAAATGTGTCTACAGTTGACTTCCCTGATCTGACCAAACCCATGCAAAAGTATATTTTTCATCTCTAATTCAAGTTTCTTCTAGTAATTTCCAAAAATTACATGCATTTCTTTGCAAAGGGGTTGACTTAACACCTTTGCCAAAAGAGGCACTCAGCAGTTATGTCACAATTAGGAAGCGTGAGAACTTAGTACAAGTTGGTAGCAAAGTAATACTGGGGATAATATATCTTTGAGGCCCAATTATGGTCACAGTGTTTAGGGTATGTGGGGTTTATATTTTTAGTCTTGTACTGGCTTCATGTTGTCTTTTTAGGGATTGTAATTTCTTGAGTCTATGAATTGACTACCTAGAGAATCCAGAAACTAAGGAAACGGTATTATATAGGCCAGATGGTTTTAATTTCTGTCCATTTATCAAGATTATAATAAAAGCAGTTTAAGAAAATAACAGAATTTTGGCTACTTTTGTAGAAGTAACATGTTTGTAAGGTATAGGCACATTATTTTTAATCTTAATTTTCTGTAGAGATGGGTAGCGTCTGGATACCGTCCCATCAAACTGCTTTTCAGATTCTGTTGCTACTCTCAATCTTGGATTCTTTTTGTTCTTTGTTTTTAGTCCTTAAGTCCAAATTCTAATTTTCAAAATTGAAATATCTCAATCTCTTTCTCGAGAATTATAGCCATTGCACCAAATTTCTTTAATAAAAGATTCATTTAATGCCTAGTGGGAGGAAATAGTTTTCATTGTTTTGTTTCACTGTGAGTGGTTAGGTATGAGTCTTGAAACCAGGTTAATTAAGAATGCTTTAATGTGGATATTGTCTGCATTTTTAAACTGAAATTCCAAGTGATTATAAGGTAAGTACTACTGGTTTTGTCAAAGATTGAAGAGGAATTCAGATGATGAGAGATGTGTTAATGGAATTCACTTTCTACAGCTTTTTATCCTCTTCTTTATCTCTAATAAAACCCCACACCTAAGTGATGAATACCAATAGACTTCACGTTTTTGCCCAAGAGGACAGAGTTACAATTGAGTGTATCTTTAAGCCTTATTGTGTTTTGTGTTGATCAGTTTTTACACACGAATTGTATTGTTTTCTCAGAGGGTATAGTGATGGGATGATGGATGTGTAGGAAATTTAACTGCTTTATACTCAGTTTGGGGGGTGTGGGTCACATTGAGTTAGGTATTGTCAGTCTCTTTTTTAAGCTGCAAGCCAAAAGAGTTCTTCACTACAGCAAATTCGAGTCTTCAAGTTCCCCAAAACCTTTGTTTTGAATTGGGTTTTGGAGGGGGTTTTTTAGATTAACTTTTATCATCATAGGTAATCTAATATAACAGCATGGAATAAGGCCCTCTTTTTTTTGCATTGATTTTTGTGCTTAGATATTAGATTTAAAAGGTAGTTTTCTGAAAGTCAAAAAGCATACTTAAACTTGCTTTTGCTGGAAAGTACTAAATGTTTTATTGTAAATTTAGCGTGTACTGTTTTTGCAGGAAATTTCTCAAAGGCATGGGCTTATTAGGCATGTCAGTCAGGATTTTTCTGCCCATCCAGCCTTTGTGGAGTGGCTACGGAGAAACAAAATAGTCCTTACAGTGATGAGTATTGACCTGTATGGCAGGAATTTTTTTTTTTGCCCCCTTCCAATTTTTAAAATATTAATTCCCTTGCAGTCTATGTAATGAGTTTGCACATTTTTAATGTTACATGAATTCCATTTGTAGCCCTTAGAATCATTTTGACAGAAACTATTGGTGACGGGCAAGTTTCTGCTTATTTCTAAATAGGCGCTCTTAACCAAGTAACGTTAGTAGCCTAATAGTTGGTCTTCTGGTTTTGTAAAGTGGCCACTTAGCTGAGTTGAGTTGAAATAAACCTAGTACTGTATTCAAATATGAAAGGAAGAAGGTTGGAAAAAGGGATAATGAAATAACACCAGGAAGGTGTCCATATTGAAAAGTTGTATGTAGATCTTTGGCCTCCATTCCTGTATCTTCCACATCTAAGCCCTGTATCTGTACATAATCTGTAGGAGGCCCTCAGGAAACCTGCTTGGGCATTCTGATTCCACGATTACATTTGTGCTGCCAGCAAACATTTCCCATTACATTTTAGTGATGGATATTAAAAGAAAATCTATTTCCCTTAAGCTATTAAATTTGGGGGGGGGTAAATAAAAAATGATTTTTTAAAAACTATAGTGAAAAAAGACATTACAGCACTTCCCCATGATAGCCATGGTTGTCTTTATGCCCCCATAGGTATAAAGACTTAATCCATTTTTTTTTAATGACAGAAAATAATAATTAGGAGAGGACATTGTTGACAGCGAAATGAAAGCTCAAGGTGAAATTCAGGAAAACTAGGATGTTTTATGAGGGCAGAATTTTGCTTAGGGTGCTCAGCAGATACTTTTATGCTTAATTGACGTTAAGTCTTTTTAGTAATTTCAGGAGGTGAGCTATACTTTCTCCAATACTGCCACCTTTAAAAGAAAAGTTATTTCTCCTTTGGATTGCAGAAGATTTTAATGTTTGTTCATAGGGGGGAGTTTACAAAGCGATATTTGAAAACACCACTGTTGCATTCAAGTTTGTTCTGCTTTCCTTGATAGTACTTGCATATAGTAATTGGTTGACTTGATTTTTGTCTTTTTATGGTTTTAATTAAATTCAGTAGTTGGAAAAGTTATAATATAAACTCACTAGAGCAGCTTTCTCTAGGGGTGGGTTGACACTAGTCCAAATTTTCAGATTCCCCAACAGTCTTTTTACAGAGCTCTTCAGATACACAGTACAAACACGTGTGACATTAAATAAATATCTTTACCTTATCTAGACACGTCACAATTTGTAAATCTTCAACCCAGAACCTATCGTCATTGTACAAATGAATTGTCCGTGCTTCCCTTTCTTGCACTTTTGTATTAACATGTCACTTTTTGACTAGAGATGTGCTTTTGACACTTAATATTTTCTATTGATGAATAAGAAGTATGAAACAATTAATAGTTTTTAAAATGTTAGATGAACAGTAAATGTTCAGTTGGCGCACTTCACATTCAACTTAAGCATAATAAAGCTATTTGGCGTAGACAAACGAGATTACCATATATATATTTTAGAACCAACAGGAAACTGTGGTTTCAGTTTTTTGAGCTGCATATTCTAGGGTTTTTTTTTTTTTGTTTTTGTTTTTTAATCCAGAACAAAAGGGATTTTTTTTTTTTTCTAGTTTCAGTTTTGGCACTGGATTTTATCCTGGAGTTTTAAAATATTCTTCATCCTGTTCTTTTTCTATTAAGGTTAATGTTGAAGAAGGAAAATGCGGAAGTCGTCATTTGACAAGTTTTATAAATGAGTATTTGAAGCTCAGGAATAAGTGAAGCTGAAATTTGAAAATATAAAAGAAAGAATGCATGCTAATTATCAGACCAGAAGTCCCACTTGTAGAATATTGAGCAATTTGTGTGAAGTGGGGAAGATGAAAGAAGTCAGAATTTGAAACGGAAGAATGAAGAAAAGAAATAAAAATGAAGTTAAGATAAGAAGTAATCTGGAATCAGAAAGCACTACGCTAAGTAATTACTAGTCTGTTTATGTGTCCCTGTATATTTTGCTAAACATGCATGCATTATTTGTTTAATAGAAGAAAATATATACAGGGTAAAGAAGTGCCTTCCAGGGGAAACGTTTAAATTAGGTAATTCTAATTTTAACTTCTTAGTCAAATTATTGAAATGCAATTTTTAAAAATAACCCTTTGTAGTCAAATACCAGGTAGGAATGAGCTCTCCAGCATGGGTACCAGTTGGCTTCATGTTGTTCCCTCTAGCTTTTTTGTCTAACTCTGCTGGTCCTTGTGCATGAGTCGAATACCTCCTGAGTTGGAATTGGTGGTCTGTGCCACACCCCTGAACTTTTCAGTGCACTGACCTCTGCCTTCAGTACTGAGCAATATATATATATATGTAGCAGAATGTTGACGAAAGTTTTCCTAAAGAATGTCACCAGGATGGTTATAGAACCAACCCTTCCACCCCCCAATCCAAGGAAAGTATTAACCAGGATAGTTATTTTGGCATTTATAAAAACATTTTTTCCAGATGGCAATAGTGGAAAGCTTTGACCACTTAGGCCCTAACTTTAAGATGCATGTGTGTGCTAAATTCACAAGGGTGATTCTTAATTCTTTTCTGTTTAATGCTTATTCCAGCTGAATGACAGGGTTACTGCTAAAAATATAGTGGCTTCCCTTTTAGAATAAGGTGGGTCTCACAAGTGAATAGGATGTCTAACTTAAAGTGGCAATGGTAGCATGTGCTTTATTCAGAAGTCAGTTTTATTTCTTTTTCTCATTTTCTGCTGTTAACACTCAGCTATTATAACGATGTGAAAGATCATAAAGTAGTTTTATTCTGGTTTCCCACTCCTACCTAACTTACTGGGAGAATAAATCCAAAAGTTCTGTTTCCCTTTTTGTGTGTTTTGTTTTAGCTGAATAGAAAAAGTCAGATGATTGGTATAATGAATGATGTTACTTACCTTCAGTTAGATGGGACAGTAGATACCCATGTCAAAGTAATACTCAGTGGTAGCCAACGAACAGCCGTCTTCTACTATTTTGGGAAAGCCAAGGTTATATTACTGAAATGAAAACAACCTAAACTTTCCTCTGAAAGTTATAGCTCATGGAAAAAATGGCTTAAATGTCATTTCTAGAAGGATCCATTTTCTGAGGCTATTGTCAATAGGGGCCTATTGTCAGTATGAAATTAACATCATAATCTGTCTTGTGAGCAGAAGAAAATTATTTATAGGAGACAGTTTTCTAGTCTTTGCCCTAATTACTGCTTTGTAAAATTTCTTGCCATGTATTAACTAGTAATATTAAATTAGTAATGATATTTATTCATTTTGAATCAGCAGATTAGGCACAAGCTGGGGTAAAAATGTGAGTGGATTTTGATGTTCAACCCCACGAATTTTTTTATTAGGAGACCTGAAAAGTCCTTGGAGTCCAAAGAGAGAAGACCTATTAGCCCACAAAAGGGAAGAAAGCAGTTTGAGATTTGATTATATGACTTATGGTCGATAGGTATGAGGCAAAAGTAAACATTGATGCTATTAGACCATCTGCATCCATTTGGGTGTGTAGTCCCCTTGGCCAAAGCATCTCTGAGACCATTCCCACCCAGTCCTCTCCCCACCATTAGAGAAGTAAGGAGGGGACAGGCCTCTTGTCCTGGGCAGTAAGGTACATGCCCCAGCAGAGCTGATTAATGTCATGGGCAGGTGGAGCGGAGATGACAAAGTTTCAGAAAGATGCCTTTGCCAAGAAAGATCAGATAGATAGGATGCATAAAACATGATAAACTAAGACTAAATTAGCATCATAAACATGTATGGTGCTTTTAAGAAATGGAGATATCCAATTCTAGAGCTACTAAAACCAGCTTCATTTTGGGGACTTGCATTTTTAAATGCTGTGTAGGTTTGCTGCATACTTTTAAGAGCTACAGTTCTAAAGCTAATTCACTGTATCCAAGTTTTTAAATAATACAGTAGAAGCCTAGTGATAATCTTTCAAAATTTTTTCTAAGATACAGCCATTCTCAGAATAGGGAGTTGATGGGGATAAAGGTATCTTGTTGGAAGGCCGAGTTTTTTCCTGGTGTGTTTCCTGTAGGTTGTATATTATTGGTATATGACTTAAGATCCAACCTAGAGGAACTTAATTCCTTGAGCAGTTTTAGCAGAATTTTTGTCTTTAATTTAAGTGCTGATCTTAAATCATGATTCTTTTTCTTGAGGTATTGATGCCTAAAGTAGTGCTGCTTTGGTAGGGTTTTAATATGTTGACACTCAATTTTATCAGCCCTGAGAAGTGGACTTTGAATTTTTCCTTGTGTGTAGGGGGCTTTTCCCATCTGGTTTACAGATTTGCCTGTGGCTCAAGGTTTAAAGTTACTGATAAGCTTCTAGGTTTGGCTAATAATTTTTAGGTCTCATTTCTTCTCAACGGGCTAAATTTTCTTGGATATATAGTGCATGTATTTCCAAACCAGCTAATGGCCAACATAACTACAAAGGGGTTTTAATGTCTTTAAGAGTATCCCTGACCAAAAAAGAGTAGGTGGAGGCATTGTTTAGGTGTTAGCCTAATCAAGTGTCAGTATACGAAGGGAAAATCTTTATATTCTGGTGTTTCCCCTATTCCTGGTCTAAGAAATGATTGTGTTCACAAGACGCCTGCATATAGCCAGTTAATTTTAGAGGCTGAGTGAAAGGCTTTAATTTCACAGCAACTGTACTTTTGACCCTTGATCTGTTAGAATTTCACAGGAGAAATCAAATCTCCTTAAGGCTTAGAAGTACTATCTTTTTTCCTGGTGCGCAGATTGGAATAAGGCTGTTGTGTTTGATGAAACCTGAGGCTTAAAGAAAGGGAATCTTCACTTTCTATCCTTTTCTTTATACTCAGATCCCTAGGCTGACTGGTTTCTGTTAACTGCAGTAACTTTGTTGGTAATCTTTTAACTGTTACTGTGAGGCACCTATATTCTACTCTTTCTTCCAGAGCAAATTTTCTTAGGTTTGCATTAAAGGTTATAATCATTACATGAAATAATCTTTTGAGCAGTGGAAGAAAACATTTAGTAACTTGGGCCCATATTACTACCCTCATTTTTTGAGAACTACTTTGTCCAAGGAGAGAAGAGAGGTGAACTGTACTTTTAAATGTCTCAGTATTCAGAATATTTGCCAGAGAAAGCCAAGGTATTGTTAACTCTGGTCCCCAAAGACATAGTACATCTTTTAACCATTCCTTGGCAGCCCTTGTCACTCCTAATCAAGGGTACCATCTTTTTCTTCTACTCTTTACAGTTACCCATGGAGGGAAGTAGTGGAAAGTGTCATATTTCATGTCACATCACACCATGTTTTCTAGTGACCTTGAAATTGTTTTTTTGTTTTTTTTTTTTTAAGTTTATTTGAGCCAAACTGATAACACATGCGTGGGGGACAAGATCTCAAATGCTCCCATGACGTTGATATCTTGTTGGAAAGTTTCTAAAGTTGTTTTGGGCCTGGACACCTGAACTCATTTTTATTGGCTTAAATAACTCTTTTCTTCCGTGTTTTAATCTTCAGATTTTAATTTGTCTATTTTGTGTTGTAAATAATTTTTTCCCCTGGGCATCATAGAAAGGATCTTCTGAATTTTTTCCATTATGTTGTAAATCACAGAACATATTCACAAAACATACTCTAAAATGTTTTGGGCTGTAATTTAAACTAATCCTGTATCTTCTATCCTTTTAAGAATGGCCAGAATATCCTAAAGATCTACCACACTGGGAGATTTCTTTATGGTAACTTTTATCTAGTACCTTTAATGTTTATTCTTTACTCCTGCAGTGACTTACTACAATGTTGGTTCCTTTTGAGTCTGGCCATTTTTTGCTCTATCTTGGGCTGAAAGACTCACTAGATTTTATACCTTTTAATTTGCCTTGATACTTTAGTTAGCTGTCAGACTGATTTTGGTGCATTGGCCGACCATTTTTCTGGTTCCATTACTTACACATATGCACCTTTTGTTTAGATAAAATGACATTTGGCTCATTAGTGAATTAGGTGTCTTGTTTACCCATTCGTTGCTAGAGATTTTCCTTTTTGTGCCACTTTTCTACCAACTAGTCCTAGTTTTGATTGGGAAAGCTTATGGGTATATAGTATATACTATACCTAGACTTTGGTTTTTGCGTATAGTTCCTCAACACCCTCCCTTTTTTGAGCCTAAATTAGGAGCCCTTAATTTAATCTGCTCTGGTTTTACTCTAGCCCTTAGATAACTTGGCTTAATCTCAGTTCCCCATCAGTTTGCTCTGGCTCATCTCCATTTAACTGAGGAAGCTGCAGCTCTCTGGCACCTTCTCTACTCTTACCTCTGCACAGTTCACGGCCTTTCTGCTGCGGCTCCATCTGGTTGCCTTGTTTTTTTTAGGGGCCTCTCACCATGGTTAGATGGAACAGGATCTAGTATCCTTCAAGCTGGTCCTTGCTTTCCACTAGGTTTTTACCTTTCTCTAGGACTTGAACAGATCGTTCTTGTCTCTTTCCCCACTGAATAATAAGTATAATTTAAAAAGTTGAGGTCTTAAAAATCAAAAGCATTTTAAAAGTAAGTTTCATTAATTTCATAGGGTTTTGTTTATTGATGGCAACTTGATTGAAGTAGGTATGAAGTATAGGTGTCATAGTTATTAAGGTTCTTTCTCACCCTAGTCTTTATGGAGTAATATTCCCAAAACAATTCTTGGACAGTCCCTCAACTGCTTGGCTTTGACACCCCTTTCTGAAGAGAGTGGGGTCAGTTAACTCTTAACACTGCTCCAAAAAAGGTGGAAGTTCAAGTTAATTGACTTACGTCAATTGGAGCAATGTAATTATTATACCAGGTATATTCAGTTCCTGCCCTTACCTATGTTTTCTTATCTTGGAAGGGGATTGCTTTCCCTCACCATTTATCTCACAGCAGCTTATTTGTTATTAAAGTTGCCCAGAAAGTATACAAATTAAACTTTTGACATCTACGTGTAGGAATCCCGTTCTGCTTCCAGAAGTGGAAGTGCTCATGGATCTGGGAAATCCGCAAGGCATACCCCTGCAAGGTCTCGCTCCAAGGAAGATTCCAGGCGTTCCAGATCAAAGTCCAGGTCCAGATCTGAATCTAGGTAAGAAAGACTGTCTTGGGATTTTCTTCTGTTACTCTTAGCTTTGAAATTGGTGTGTGTTTTGTAACTAGGAAGATAGAGAGGGTTAGATCATTTGTTGGCCTAATTTAATATTGGTACTAGAAGTGAACTTCAATTTTAAGTTCTGGGAGACTGAAGACTAAGTTGTTAAGAGCCTGGGCTTTTTGAGTTAGGCTTGAAATCTTAGCTCTATTTTTTTCTGGCTTGGGCAGATTAGATTACTTAACCTTTTTCCACCTTAGCTTTCTTATCTATAAAGGCAGGTTAATAATACCAATTCTTCAGAATTGTGAGGATTGACTATGAGTTTAAGTAAACTGCTTATTAGTATGGCAAATATATTGCAGAACATTGGCTTTCAGTAACTGCAATTGTTACGTAGGTGTAGTCTAGTATTATATGCATGTATGTATAAAACAAAAATACAGCGCGCTTTTTCATGTTGGTCATGAGTGGGCTATATGTCCTGGTTTGCCTAGGACAGCCCCAGTTTATGCCTGTTGTCAGGCATAATTTAACAGCACCCCTTTTCTCCTACAACGTGTCCTGCCTTGTTTAGATGGTAATTCATATGATCACTCTAGTTAAGAGCAACTGGTTGATTTCAAAACACTACTGGAGGAAACTACTGTGGTGGTGATTTTATCTTAAGTGAATGGTGGGCATAATGGGAGAAGCAGAAAAGTAGAGTATGATATTCTGATGGGGGGAAATAGTCACAAATCAAGCGAGTATGAAATGCTGATGTTTATAATTTTCAAAAAATATTGAGTATTTCTTCATTTTAAGAAATGTTGGAAAAGAGCTAGTAGTGGTTTTGGAACTATTCCTAGCAGAGTTGCAATGACTTGATACAGAAGAAAGCTATTGATTCCACTTAATTGGTACCATTTTAGCATATGCCTAGGTTGTGTTCCGTCTTCTGGAGTTTAACTTTAGGAAAGTATGAAAAGAATTGAAAGCTACATCTTGTCAGCGATTTAGTCATAAACTTGAATCCTTTGTTTTGCAGGTCTAGATCCAGAAGAAGTTCTCGAAGGCATTATACAAGGTCACGATCTCGGTCTCGCTCCCATAGACGATCTCGTAGCAGGTCTTACAGTCGGGATTATCGAAGACGTCATAGCCACAGTCATTCTCCCATGTCTACTCGAAGGCGTCATGTTGGGAATCGGGTAAGATGAAAAGTACTCTGTCGTTGAAGCAGTGGTCTGTCTAAAGCCACTTTATTAATACAGTCCTATCTCTAATTTTTGTTTTACATTAGAGCTGATTTTAATTGACAGCGGAACATTAGTAGTGTATATACATGAGTTACCTTTTGAGATTTTTTAGTGTTTTGAGGTGGTCTCGTGTTTTTGTTTTTGTTTTTTTTTTTAAGTTATCTCATGTAATGGTCTGCATCTGAGCTATCAGTCACATTTAAGTGAAACTGACACATTGGTATAACTCAGCCATTAAGTTTAAAAAATCCCTTATGCATTACTGTTAAGATTATGTAACATCTGTATATGTTTCATACTAATGTTATTCCATCTTTCTGGATTTATTTTAATAAACGTTTTACATAATTACTCCTGATTTTCTCAATCGTGAACAAGTTTCAGGTATTAAGGCTTTTCTTCCATGAGAGGTTCCAAATGAGGTGGTATTCAGTGTGTTTATATTGTGATTGCATTGTATAATCCAAGTTTTGTAGGGTGTGTATGTTTGTTTCTGAGAGGAATAAATTCGTAGTAAATGAATGTAAAATAAATGAAAACAGTACTACATTGTGGCAACTGGAATGTCAGCAACGTGTGGCTAATTTTTTATGATGAATTCAAGCTGCTTAATAACTTTCACTAAAACGATTTAGTTTAGTGCACATCTTTGGCTTCATTATATGTTTCTTGGGCAGTTCAGAGCATTTCATTGTATGGGGTGGTATATCGTAATTGAGCATTATCATTTCTCAGGCTTGTAGAGAGAGACAATACTCTGATTATTGTTATGTGCACGTATTATTAATGTGTGGACATTTCTTAGAATAAATTCCTAGAAGGTGAATCATTTGGGCAAACTTTCTTCCAATCTCCCAAAAAGCCAATTTGTTTTTCAATAGTATGTTCCCCTATTTCCCTCCACTTAATCCTAAGGTTGACATCATTTCCTTTTGTAATCCCAGCCCATTCTTAAGCATGTCTGCAGCACTTGCTGTAACATTAACCTTAAGTGTTTAGTCTGTTTATTGTCTACTTTTATTGTTATATTTTTGGCTACTTTGTGTGTGGTTCCCTTTTTTTAAACTGATTTTATGAGAACTTTTTAAAGTTTTAATTTTTCTATTTCTAGGCCAATCCTGATCCCAACTGTTGTCTCGGTGTATTTGGCTTGAGCTTGTACACTACAGAAAGAGATCTAAGAGAAGTGTTTTCTAAATATGGCCCCATTGCTGATGTATCTATTGTATATGACCAGCAGTCTAGACGTTCAAGAGGATTTGCCTTTGTATATTTTGAAAATGTAGATGATGCCAAGGAAGTAAGTAAAAGCCTACCTGTACCTGATAAAATACCAGTCATGTTGTGAACTCTCAAGTACTAATTAATGACAAAGTACTTGTGTAAGGACAGTTATTGTTTTTATATTGTAAATAGGGTATGTAACTATAGTTTGGGTTAAAGGAAATGCATTCTTCTGGGAACAAATGAAAGCCAATGCTTTGAACTTTTTCCAGTCTTTTATTATGGAAATTTTCAAATATATAAAGAATAGCAAAAGTATGGCTTAGGGCAATATCACCACCACCCCCACCATCACCCATCCCCACTTCAGTACTTAAAAACCTGTGGCTTTCTATATTCCAACTCAGTCACCCATTATCACTACATTTTGAAATAAATCCTGACCTATAACTTCATACGTGAGTGTTCAGATGTGATTTATATCTAAAATATGAGGCTGTTAATAGTCTTATTTAGAATATTTAATCTGTTTACATCGAACAATTTTCTAGAACAGAGAAAAGCTTTTAAAATGATAAAACTGTGACTCAGGAAAACATCTGTTTTTGCGTGTATATTGGCAAAAGTGATTTCCTATTGAGATGTTAATTGACTTGAGGCAAAGTGGAGGAAGTAAAATTTTAGTATATGGACTAAAGTAAAAGTATAGTGCATGAATCTGGGCCACATCCTTAAGTTTTGGACTTTAAATGCATAAGGATAATAGCTGAAGGGAAGTATAAGTAAAGCTTGGAAAATGCTTAATGACAAACTGAGATCAGTGTTGAATAGGAATTCAGCTCTAGATAACATTGTATATTCATGAAAATATATAAACTTTTGAAAACTGTTAAAAGTAACCTGATCTAAAGGAATAATCAGAAGCTAAACCAAGTAATTTTAAAAGATGACTAATGTATAAGAGGTTTGAGGGGATGCTTTAAAATGTCATTGAGCTTCATTTTAATAATAAATAATGCCCAAAGATATAAATAGGGTTTGCCTAAGGTTACTAACAGTAAAGGCCTGATTTCCATAATTATTTTGCTACAAGACCACAGTTAGCTTTCTGAAGAATAACATTTTGTATCTCTGAATCAGTAGTGCCAGAAACTGTTTTCCAGAGCTTAAATTTTAAAACTAGAAAATAGCATAATTGGAATTAGAAATTTAAATTCTTCTTAGGTGTTAGAAGAGGTGTTTCTTTAAGTGAATTGTGAACAAACTGCCAAATCTTGGGAATAAGTTTTTTGTTTTTCGCTTTGATGTTCATAATGTTTCAGTTAGTTTATATTCTAGACAAAGGAACTGTATGTAGCTGTCTCCTTTTTTTTTTTTTTTTAATATGTAATTGTTTTAATTCTAGTCCTTTGCTTCCATAGTAGGATCTTTGAACTTTTCTATAAAAAATTAGACAGGAAATATTTGGGGCCTTGTGAGCCATAGGGTATCAGCCACAGCTTTTCAGCTCTGCCATTGTAATGCAAAAGCAGCCACAGACAATATGTAAAGTACTTAGTGAGGCTGTGTCCCAATACATATTATTTGTGGTCTCCAAAATTTGAATTTTGTGTAATTTTCATTTATCATGAAAATTTTTTCCTAGCTATTTAAATTTTTAGCTCTTTGGTCATAGTTTACCAAATGCACACTTCTTTAGAGGTAGAAGCACTGTAAATTTGTAGTTAGGTACCATAATGATACTAAAAGTATTTCATGGGTTAAATTGGCCTTTTTGACTTTTTTTTTTTTTTTTTTTTTTTTTTTTTTTTTTTTTTTTTTTGGTAAACTTAAGTGAAAATTTAATACGGAAAAGAACCTATTAATAAATTGAAGGCCATGATGTTCTGGCCAAAGAATTTAATGCATCTAAACAGAAACATCCATTCGAACTTTATAGCTATTGGGTAGTTTGTGGCTTTATTCAGGATTATATAACAACTTAAAATATCTTTCAAAGGCAAAAGAACGTGCCAATGGAATGGAGCTTGATGGACGTAGAATCAGAGTTGATTTCTCTATAACAAAAAGACCACATACTCCAACACCAGGAATTTACATGGGGAGACCTACCTAGTAAGTTTATTTTCAAGGTAAAAAAATGACAGTTCATTTTGTTCACTTTCTCCAAGAAATACAGGTGATTGGGGGGAAATCTTTGGCATTTCACCTAATTTTGCCACAGAGTAAATCAATTTTCCTGTTACTCTTAACTGGCTAAAACTTTTATAGAATATTCAATGGAAACTTTTTTTGGACACAACACAAGTCCTATCCCACTTTATTATAAATGCCATATATTTGGCTTTGCTGAGTAATTAAATGTTCCTGATTAGACCCTTTTTTTTTTTTTTTTTTTTTTTTCATAATGGAAACTTAGCCATGACAGGTAAAATCAAGTTTGTATAAATCATACTCGGGTGCATTTTTTAGTTTTTGTTCCTTAAGCAGAGTAGAAAACACAGACTTCAAATTTGCACTGACCAGGTAGTATACTTCTCTCTTTGTCATCATTCTTACCAGTGTGTATATTGAGAGAAAGCTCTAAATTGAATTTGTTTTTAAATTTAACTATAACACTATAACATTTATTTAAAGAATTGTAACATAGAATAATTGCTATGTCTTTTTAGTAGGCCAAACATTTTCTCATTCTTGAAACTGCATTCTCCATATGGTTTTTCTATTTCCCTGTGTAAAATTGAGATTGGCAAATTGACTTATAGGAAAATTAGTAGAATTGAAGGAAATTCTAATTGAAGGAAAATTAGTAGAATGTGTGTATCCTAAACCAAAAGATTTTTTAAAGTATGTATGTGCATTGTTAAAAGGGAAGGAAAAATGGCAGTTTATCCACCATCAGTTCAAATGGAAGTAATATTCATTCCAGTTAATTCATAGGCAAGCCATTTCTGATAGATGCATTATCAAAAGAGGCTTGCTTATGAATTAGGGAGTTGTTTGTTGGTGTCCACATTTTTTGCCCAAGAGGAAATAAAGAAGTTACGCTTGAGTATTGCCCAGTCATGTCCATAGAGTTTGGCTGTTTGGGTTGTGTTACTCTTAAGATCCAAATGAGCATGGTGTTCCCCTGCTGCTGCTGAAAACCTGAACAGTTTTTTAGCAGCAAAAGTTACGTCTACTAGTAAGATGATAGGGAAAGGCCACTTGACACTTTATGAAGATATATTATTATTCATAGTGGCAGCTCACGGCGTCGTGATTACTATGACAGAGGATATGATCGAGGCTATGATGATCGGGACTACTATAGCAGATCATACAGGTAAGTTAACCATAAGTTTTAAGATACTAAAAATTTGAAGGAAGCATCAACTGAATTTCAGTTGCAACATAATTTAAAGCAATAGCACTATACCTGTTTTAGCCTTTAACCCTTTCCCCATTTTGAAGTGCAACTCACCTAGGATTTGACATTTTCAACAATGGAGAATTACTATATTTTGTAAAGGGAAAAGCCATTACTAAAAACAAAGTCATAAATAGACTGTCATTTGGTAAACCAATCAAAATCCTTAGGTTTAATCATAACAATAGAAACCATTATAGACCATACTTCAGTTTTTTCTCCTCCTTTTTTAAAGCAAAATAAGCTGTATTTTGAAAGTTATTGCTGTATAAAAGCAGTTTTTTTGGTATATTGTATCATGCATTATTAGAAGGCAGAGAAAAGCAATTCTTGAAAGAGTCCGTTAAAATAATTAATACTTCAAAGATAAAAGTGAAATATGTTTCCTTTGTTTTAGCAGGCAGAGACCCTACCTTATCAAATGTAAATTGTGTAATAAGTATTGACCACACTAGTAAGCTATGATTCCTTATTTTGGTGCAGTATTGTGGTGTGGATGTCTCTTTATTTCTTGCACACTATTTGGTAATGTTATAAGAAGTTGATAATAGTTGCTATATTCCTGTCTATGGAAGTGGGTCCTTAAGCATGCTTGAGACATTTATTATCCAGCATTTTATTGCTGACAGTAAGTCTCCCCCTTTGCCCTTTATAGCACTTTTGCATTGAGTGGCACTTAAGGGATTAGTGGAGCCTGAGAAGATTAAGATCTTAGATTCGATTTTCATTTTAATTAACTTGAGTATTCTTAGGAATGTTCTTTGTTCTAATGCTACTTGTCTTAGCCACCAGAGAGACCTCTATGCCAATTTGTAAAAAAGAGGGTGGCATAAATAGTTCTTAATCAGTTAACTTATAAGAAACTACCTTTTCTTAGAATTTTAATTTTACTGCACGAATCAATGAATTATATATTCTTTCAAAGATATAAAATTGAATGATTTTCTGCCTTCACAGAGGAGGAGGTGGAGGAGGAGGAGGATGGAGAGCTGCCCAAGACAGGGATCAGATTTACAGGTATGTCAGGAAAGGATTTGAAGTCTACATTCTACAACAGAATGGCTCACATGAAGACACTAGTATTTGGTAGTTAAATTATAAGTGTGGCATTGCACAAAGTTGAATTACATGAAGTTCATTAAAATAGCTGTAACTAAAGCCAAATGACATGTGTCCATGGCTTTGCGTGTTAGCTGAAATTAATTGGGCTTTTACAAGATATAGTCAGTGGTACTGTTTTGTACTTTAATGAGGTAATAGTGGTATAAATGTCATTGGTAAGGACCTGTAATATTTTTAGTCTTTATTCCTGATAGCTATTCTCTTGTACACTTATTTTGTTAGCTTTTTATAAGCATCTCAGAATAAGCAAGTGAATACTGAGTCCTAACACAAAATGAAACTATTTTGATGAATTAGTGATATTTGTTTTGGGTGTTAGTCCATGTGGGTGTGGTTAGAAGTGGAAAGAATTTTTTTTTTTTTTTTAATTTTAATAGAATTTCTCCTCCCTATAGGAAAGTTATATTTTCAATTTATTTTTATGGTGACATTGGTTAACGAAATCCAATAAGTTTCAGCTGTACACTTTAACAGTGAGGCATATATATATATTTACACTGTGTTCACCTCTCATAGTTAATTTCTTTGTCACCAATGAGTAGAATTTAAAATGGGTTGGATTATAGATGGATTAATATAGCAAGGAGTATTCAATCTCTCCCTGATAGTTTGATTATATAGTACTGCGCCCAATACCGTGCTTCATTCTCGGGACTAAAAACAGACCTTGAAATCCATGACTAATGCAAAATTTTTGAAGGTCTGAGGGCCTTTTAGTTTTAGAAACTGTAAGGGAGGGGTTGTGTTTAATCTTCATGTCATTTAGTCTGAAAAGTGATCTGTGGAGTCTTAGACGGTTTTAACATTTGTTTACAGAAGGCGGTCACCTTCTCCTTACTATAGTCGTGGAGGATATAGATCACGTTCCAGATCGCGATCATACTCACCTCGTAAGTTTTTTGTCTTGATGTGATTTAGTTTATATGTTGTAAGAGCATGACTTACCCTGACTTACCAAACCACACACAGCAGAGAGAAACGGTTGATTTGACTAGTTTTATCTATATGTTCTCCGTCTTCTAGTTTTATGTGTAGGGTTCCAGAAAGTATATGAAAACAACCCTCAGAATCTTATTCTTTTGCTAATTAAAATAGTAGAGTATATATTCTGTCACCGTTTATAGCCTTTCTTTTTAAGGAGTCCTTGTGATTTTTGTGCAAATTGGGAACATCTGAATTATTTAAAACCTTAGCTCTCAGATTGAGTTATACTTCCCAGCTGTCTATTTTATATTGATTCTCATTTCCAGTGTAACTCTTGTGATTGTCTTCTATTCTAACAGAAGAGAATGTGGTACATAGGAATTTCCTAATGGCAGAACAGTCTAAAATTCTCAACATTAAAGTATACTTGATAATCTGTTCTCTTGATATTGATGTGCACATTTATTTTCTTTCTAGGTCGCTATTAAAGCATGAAGTTGAAGACTTTCTGAAACCTACCCTAGAGTTGGGATATTGTTTGTGGACAATATTTTTTATTGTCTCCTGTTTAAAAAGTGAACAGTGCCTAGTGAAGTTAGGTGACTTTTACACCTTTTATGATGACTACTTTTGGTGGAGTTGAAATGCTGTTCTCATTCTGCATTTGTGTAGTTCGGTGCTTTGTTCAAAGTTAAGTGTTTTCAGAAAAGTATGTTTTGCATGTATTTTTTTACAGTCTAAATTTTGACTGCTGAGAAGTTTCTATTGTACAAAACTTCCTTTAAAAGGTTTTTCTACTGAATCCAGGGTATTCTGAAGATCGAAGCCTGTGTGTAAAATGCTACCAAATGACAAAAAGCAACAATAAAGTTTGATTTTTACTTTTCTTTCTAACATCAGTGCTTAGCAGAACTGTTCAGATTAGGTTGTCAGTAGTAAATTTCAAGACGAAAATGCCCGTTTTCTTCCAGTCCATGAAACATACCGTACTTGATATACCTGCAACTAAGTGTTAAAAATTATGCTCTGTAACTCAGTACTGCTAGTAATAGAACTAAAGATCTTTCAATACAGCAAATACTTAATGCTTATGTACATGTGGATTTGTCAGCCTTTATGTAATATGTATTATATATAGCAGAGAGTAAGAAAAGAGTTATAATAATGTATGCCTTTAAAAGGCCATTTCTTAAAGCTGTTATAAGAGGATAATGGTATTTCAACTGGTTATCAGCAAGTGACAATACATTCCACCACAAATATACTCTCGTTCTAGCTTTTATACTATGGAAAAAAACTGGGTGCTTCAGTTTGGGAAAAGAGAAGGGAACACTACAGTGTTGTAGATGAGCTGAAGACTGCCTGTTCATTTTTTAAATATTATTTTCAGGTCCTTTGCTTACCAGAGGAGGCCCAATTTCACTCAAATGTTTTGAGAACTGTGTTAAATAAATGCAAATGAAAAGAGTAAAAGGCTGGCACAACTCAGTTTACAAAGATTTTATTTTAACCTTGTTATTTATAATTAGAATTCATTTATAGTTTTTAGTCCTCATCCAGTATCCCTTGGGCTGAGATGTGTTTGTACTGGTTTTTAAAATCATATATTCCTGGAAAACTTACTGAGTGGGTAGCTAGGTATTGGAGTGATAATCTCCACTTGGGGATGGCATTGTATTAAGCCTCATGAATTTTTTCGATTTCCTAGTACAAACAAATTAGTTTTACACTATAGTGTTATAAAATGTTCAGTAGCATTGTCTTAAAAGTATACATACATTAATTTTAAAATACTTTATTGCTAAGAAAGGCTAACTATCATCTGAACCTTCAAGTCCATTATCTTTTTGCTGGTGTTGGGTCTTGCCTCATTATTGGTAAGAACACAGTATCTGCGAAACACAATAAAAGTGTGCCTGTACTTGGATATCATTTAATATGTCCAGGGTACTTTGTAAAGTATATTCATTTAGTCTGTAGCTATTAAAGGGAGGATGTCAGGATCAGAACCTGGGCAGTTTGGTACTCAATCCACGGTTTACACTCTGTGATGCCATTTTGCCTCTAATTTGAGTAACCAGATTATGATACTATACTGGTAATGTGGCACAGACAATATTTGCAGGCCTTATTTTGTCAAATAAGACAGTGTCTCAAACGTGTGGTTCTCATACTTTTTTGGTAGCTCATATATACATAGAATTCTACCCGTCCATGTTAGTTTCTAGTAAACATCTGGAACTGTGTTCCTGCCAGATTTGAAATCTGTTCTCAACCAGTTTTGGAATAAGAATTGGCCCCTCACATGATTATACAAGTTGAGCTCTAGAATGTGGTCCAGAAGGGTTTGGATTATAAAGAATAATAGATTAAGGCTGAGAAGCCTAGTTTAGTAAGATGGGGTGTGTGTGAAGGAAGTGCTTATAGGTGTCCTGTTAGGGAAAAGGGTAGGCTAGAGTACCAAGGCAGTGGGGGTGGGAACAGTGGGCATCTGGCACAGCCCTCACTGAGTTCCCCTAGCCAAAGGCCCACCTCTTGCTACAGTAATGACTTCCTAGTCCTCTGTTGGCCAAAGACTGTAAGCATGCCTTTGGAAAAGCAACCAGACATAAAAGGTGCTATCATTAGAGGTGTTGGCTTGTAATTAAATGTATGTAAGCCACCATTAGGCTGTCAGTAAGTTTATTTTTTAAAGGTATCAGTTGGATTTTCTAACTTTGGGATTTGGGAAAATTTTGACTAGGAATTGCCACTAAGAGGGTGCTAATAGGCAGAAGACTTTAAGAATTTGGAACTTAACAGATTGAAATGGGCTCTAGGCTGGTGAGACTCCTGTTTATGTGCCTGTAGTGTGGCAGTGGTCTGGTTGTATGAAAAGCTTTGTGGTCCCTTGGGTTAACTGCTGCCAGATGAATTTAAATGGACAATGTCAGAACCATGGGAGAGAATGGCATTAGATAAAGTGCGAAAATAAGTTTGTAGAGACGTTAAGCGTTAGAACCAGACATGTTGAAGTTAAAACTGGGAAATTAAATTGTAATATATGCTAAGGGCTGTAATAGGTGAAATACATGCAGGAACAGGTGGGCAATGTAGGCAGAGAAAAGTAAACAAAAATGCTAGTGACAAATACTAGAACAAAAAAGAATGCTTTTCATGAGCATAACTGGGAAGAATCTGAGCTTGAATTAATAGAAACTGCCAAAACAAAGAAAAAAACAGCATATCTGACAACTACAGAAGCTATAACTTGCATGTAATACCAAAAGGATAAGAGAACAAAAAAGATTTGAAACTAATGACAATTTCCCCCAAGTTAATGTCAGTGTAACTGAATGTTCCCCCCAAAGGTTGAAACCTACTCCCTAATGAGGTGTATTTCAAGGTTGGGCTTTAGGACGTGTTTAGGTCATGAGAATGGGGCCCTCATGAATGAGATTAGTACCCGTATAAAGGAGATCCCAGAGCTCCCTTGTTCTTTCCACCACATGAGCACACAAAGATGACTGGACCAAGAAGTGGCTCTTCACCAGACACTGCATCTGCCAGTGTGTTGCTTGGTTCTGTACTTAACCAGCCTCCAGAACTATAAGAAAAGTCTTGTTTATAAGCTGCCCAGTTTATGGTAGCAGCCCAAACAGGCAAAGATGCCAAACCACAGATCCAGGAATCGCAGAAAACAAACAGGGTAAATGCAGAGGCATATCATTTTCAGATTACAGATAATCAGATTCTGAAAGAAGCCAAAGGAAAAACACTTTACCTACAGAGGAGCAAATTTAAGAATTAAAATCTGACTTCAAAAGCCATGAAAGCAAGAAGATAGGGGGCTGAAATATTTAGTGTTGAGAGGGAAAAAAACCCAACCAAATAAGTTGTGAAATTATCTTTCAAAAGTGAAAGAAATACTTTCTCAGAAAAATAGCATTCGTTGCCAGTACACTTGTGTTACAAGAAATGTTAAATCTCTTCAGGGAGAAGAATATAGATTGGCAGCTCAGATGTACATAAAGAACATCAAGGATTAGGCAAAGGTAAAATGAAAACATTCTTAACTGACCTAATAGTTAAAAATAATAGCAAGTGTTATTTAATGTATTCAATTATGTTTGCTGATATATTACAAAAATGCACACTTGCATATGCTTATGTGTAAGTGAAATGAATGGCAGCAATTATAAAGCGGTGACAATGAGATTAGAATTACATTGTTATTAAACTATGCACCCTACTGGTAAAGCAGTATAATGTTATTTGAAAGTGGACTTTGGTTAATTGTAACTATACTTCAAACTAGGATGCACACTAAAAAACTCAAAGAAGCATAACTGATATGCTAAGAAAGGAGAGAAAATGGCATTATATACAATGCTCAAAACTACAAAGGGCATCTCGGACAGGAAAAAGCTACAGGAGTTCCTCACCACTAAACCAGTATTAGACGAAATGTTAAAGGGACTTTAAAAAGAAAATTAAAAATATGAATAATAAAATGGCGATAACTACATACCCCTCAATTATTTTAAATGTAAGTAGATTAAATGCTCCAATCAAAAGACAAAGGGTGGCTGAACTGATAAGAAAACAAGAGTCAAGTGTCCATCAATAGATGATAGGATAAAGAAGTGGTACATATATACAATGGACTATTGATAATAAAAAAGAATGAAATCTAAATCTTGCCATTTGTGACAACATGCTAAGTGAACCAAGAGGAAGACAATTACCCTATGATTTCACTTATATGTGGAATTTAAAGAACGAACAAACTCAGTTACAGAGAACCAACTGATGGTTGCTGGTGGGGTGGAGGGGCTGGGTGAAAAAGGTAAAGGAATTAAGTAAAAAAATAACCGTTACAAAACAGTCACAGGGATGTTGACCACAGCATAGGGAATATAGTCTACTGTAATAACTATGGTGTCAAGGGAACTAATTGGGATCATAAATTATATAAATGTCTAAGCACTATGTTGAATACCTGAAACTAATACTAAATGTTAACTTTGAAAAATGAAAAAAATTTAATACCACAAAAAGATTGGAAGACAAAAATGAGAACAAAGAACAAGGCAACACAGAAAACAGTAACAAATATGGTAGATAGCAATCCAACTAAATAATTTTAATATCTGGTATAAATACACAAAAGGCAGATTTTCTGAGTGAATCAAACACGTCTACAAAGCCCACTTTAAATATAAAGACATACTGAATAAGTGAAGAAAGACATACCATGCTAATACCAATCAAAAAGTGGGAGTAACTATATTAATTTCAGACAGACTTCAGAGCAAGGAAAGTTATTCGGGATAAAGAGAGCCATTACATAATGAGAAAGGGCTCAGTTCTTTAAGAAGATGGAACAATCTTTAATATGTACGTACCTAACAAGAACATCAAAATATGTGAGGAAAAAAACTGATAGAGCTGCAAGAAGAAATATTTGAATCCACTGGTGTAGATAGAGACTTCAACACTATCAGAAATGGAGAGATCCAGCAGACAGAAAATCGGTAAAGACATAGGTGAACTCAACAATACCATCAATCAACTGGATGTAATGAGCATCTACAGACTGCTTCATCCAACAACATTCTTCTCAAGCTCACATAAAATATTCACCTAGATAGACCACATTGTGGGCCATAAAACAAATATAAACAAATTTTAAAAAATAGAAGTCACACGTCTCCTCTTAGACACAATGAAATTAAACTAGAAATTGATACCAGAAAGGCAGCTGGAAAAACCCCAAATAGTTGGAGATTAAACAACACACATCTAAACACATGCATCAAAGAAAAAATTCTCAAGAGAAATTTTAAAATATTTCAAACTAAATAAAAACGAAAACATCAAAATTTGTGAAATACAGTGAAAGATGTGCTTAGAGGGAAATTTATAGCATTGAATGCATACGTTAGGGGAAATTTCTACCTTTGGAAATTAGGATAAGAGCAAATTAAATCCAAAGCAAGCAGTAGAAAAATAGTAAAAATTAGAGCAGAAACCAATGAAATTGATTTCTTTCAACATCCCCTCAGCCTTGTGGAACTGGCATCTTTCAGAAGTGATAGCCTGATTGGCTGAGGTTTTTTGATGAAATCAAAACTCTAGACTCTGTACTGAAAATTGTTTGATAGATGTGTTTTCCCATTTTGCTTAAAAAGAATCCAATTTGTGGGCAGCTTCCTTATGAATATTAATTCCAAAGTAAAGCTTTATATTACAAAGTAAAATGAAGCTAGCTTTTAATATTAGTCTTAAAAGTATTGTTATGCAGCAGGAGTGATATTTGACTCCAGCAAGAAAACTGATTTTATAATAAAATGGAGAGAGACAGCCTTTTAAAAAGCCAACATCCTCTTTTTCTCCTAGTGAGAAAAGCCAGAAAGGAATTATCAAAATTAGTAAAGAAAATCAATGAAAACACAAACTAGTTATTTGAAAAGATTAATAAAATTGATAAACTCCTAATGAGGCTAAGAAAAAACACAAATTAATATCAGAAATAAAAGTAGAGACATTACCTCACATACTATGGACATTCAAAGGATAATCAAGCAATACTATGAACAACTCTATGCCCACAAATTTTATAACCTAGCTGAAATGGACCAATTTCCTGAAAGACACAATCTGCCAAAACTCTCACAAGAAGAAATAGACAATTTGAATAGGCCTATATTAAATAAATTGAATCAATAATGAATAATTTCCAAAAACAGCACCAGAACCAGATGGATTCACTGGTGAATTCAACCAGACATTTAAGGAAGAAATTACACCAATTCTGTTCGGTCTCTCTCAGAAGACAGAAGCAGAGAAGATACTTCCTTATTCTATGAGAACAGCATTACCCTAGTACCAAAACCAAAACCATAAGAAATCTGCAGACCAATATCTCTCATGAATTGTTGAGGCAAAAATCCTCAACAATATTTAAACAAATCAAATCCTACAATGAATCAGAATTTACACTGTGACCAAAAAGGTATTTATCCCAGTTATGCAAGGCTGGTTCAACATTCAGAAATCGATTAATATAATCCCTTACATCAAAGGAGAAAGAAGAAAAATCACATGATCATCTCACTAGATGCAGAAAAAGCATTTGATGAAATCCAACACCCATTTGTGATAATTAAAAAAACTCTCAGCAAACTAAGAATAGGAGTAATCTTTCTCAACTTGATAAAGAGTATCTACAAAACAAAACAAAACCCTACAGCTAACATCAAACTTAATGGTGAGAAACTAGAAGCTTTCACACTAAGCTGAAGAACAAGGCAAGTATGTCTCATCTCACCATCCCTTTTTAACACTATTGGAAGTCTTAGCTAAGGCAATAACACAAGAAAAGCAAATAAATAGAAATAAGACTGTCTTTGTTCACAGATAGCATGATTGTCTATGTAGAAAATCTGAAAGAATTTTCAAAAAACCTCCCAGAACTCGTGTAATTACAGCAAGTTTTCAAGATCAAGGTTAATATACAAAAGTCCATTAATTTCCTATACACCAGTAATTAACAAGTGGAATTTGAAATTAAAAACAATACTGTTTACATTAGCACCCCAAATTTCAAAAAATTAGGTATAAATCTAACTATATGTATAAGATCTATATGAGGAAAACTACAGAACTCTGATGAACAAAATCCAAGAATAACTAAATGGAGACATATTCCATGTTCATAGATAGGAAGACTCTATATTGTCAACATGTCAGTTTTTTCCAACTTGATCTATAGATTCAATGCAATCCCGATCAAAATCCCAGCAAGTTATTTTATAGATATCAACAAACTGATTCTAAAGGTTACGTGGAGAGGCAAAAAATCTAGAAGGACCAACACAATGTTGAAGGAAAAGAGCAAAGTTGGAAGACTAACACCTGACTTTAAGACTTAATAAAAGCTACCATAATCAAGACAATGTGGTACTGGGTAAAGAATAGACAAATATATCAATGAAACAAAATAGCCCAGAAATAGACTCATATTAAATATAGTCAACTGGTCTTTAACAAAGATGCAAAGTCAATACAATGGAGTGAAGATAGCCTTTTTAACAAATGGTGCTGGAGCTGGACATCCACAAAATTAATGTAGACACAGACTGTACAAAAATTAACTCAAAATGGGTCATAGACCTAAATGTAAAATACAAAACTATAAAACTCTTAGAAGATGACATAGGAGAAAACCTCGATGACCTTGGAATGGATGGCAATGACTCTTCAGATATAACAACAAAGAAACAATTCATGAAAGAAATAATTGCTAAGCTAGATTTCATTAAAATAAAAAACTTCTACTTGTGAAAGACAATGTCAAGAGAATAAGACTTGGGAGAAAATATTTACAAAAGACATCTGATAAAGGACTATTATCCAAAATATACAAAGAACTCTTAAAGCTCTGCATTAAGAAAATGAATAGCCTGCTTTAAAAATGGACCAAAGATATTAATAGACACCTTCACCAAAGAAAGTGTACAGAAAGTAAATAAACATATAAAAGATGGTACACATCATATACAATTGGGAATGCAAATTAAAACAACAATGACATATGACTACACACCTATTGGAATGGCCAAAATCCAAAACATGGACACTATCAAATGCTGATGAAGATTTGAAGCAACAAATTCTCATTCACTGCTGTTAGGAATGAAAAAATTATAGAGCCACTTTAGAGGACAGTTTGGCAGCTTCCTACAAAACTAAAAATACTCTTACCATACAATCCAACAATCATACTACTTGGCATTTACCCAAAGAGGCTGAAAACTAAAACCTGTACACAAAATCCTGTACACAAATGTTTATAACTGCTTTATTCGTAAAGCCCAAATTTGGAAAAACTAAGATATCCTTCAGTGGGTAATGGATCAATAAACTGTGGCACACATCCAGACAATGAAATATTATTCAGCACTAAAAAGAAATGAGTTATCAAGCCATGAAAAGACATGGAGAAAATTTAAATGCATGCAAGTGAAAGAAGCTAGTTTGAAAAGGTTACATATCCTACGATTCCAACTACATGACATTCTGGAAAGACAAAACTATGGAGAAGGTAAAAGATCAGTAGTTTCAGGGATTGGGATTGGGGCAGAGGTGAATAGACTGGGCACAGAGGAGTTTTAGGGCAGTGAATGTCATACACTCCGTATGACACTATAACGGTGAATATATATATAATTATATGTTTTTCTAAACCCATAGAATATACAACACCAACAGTTAACCCTAATGTAAATTATGGACTTTGAGTGATTATGATGTGTTAATGTAGATTCACTAGTTGTAACAAATGTACCACTCTGATGAGGAATGTTGATAATGAAAGAACCTATGCATATGTAGGGGCAGGTGGCATGTAGGAAATCTCTGTACCTTCCTCTCAATTTTGCTATAAACCTAAAATTGCTTTAAAAAAATAAAGTAAAAAAAAGTTAAACATAGAGTTACTAACAACCCAGCAATTCCACTGCGAGGTATTTACCTAAGATAACAGGAAACATACATTCATATAAAAAACTTATACATGAATATTCATAATAGCATTATTCATAATAGCCGAAAAAGTAGAAACCCAAATAACCCTTCAACTGATGGATGAACAGATAAATAAAATGTGATATATCAATATAATAAAATATTATTCAGCAATAAAAATGAGTGAAGTACTATCATGCTACAACATGGATAATCCTTTAATACATTTTGCTAAGTTAAGTGAAAGAAGCCAGTCGAAAGAGAGCATATACTGTATGATTTAATTTATGTAAAATGTGCATAACAGGCAATTTTATGTACAGAGATAGTAGTAGATTAGTGGTTTCCTAGGGCTAGGAGGTTTCAGGAGGATTGGAGGAGTGACTCATCATAAACATGAGGGTTTTTTTTTTTTGAGGATGATGAAAATTTTCTAAAACTGGCTATCATGATGGTTGCATAACTTTGTGAACATACAAATCATATTTAACTGTATGCTCTAAATGGATGAATTTTCTCTTAATAAAGTTAAGGACTTCTAAACATCAAAGGCCTTCTCTGCCTTGCTCTGTTGGTTCACATGCTGTGTGCAAGGCCAGCAACATTGTGAGAAACTCAAGCTATCCTTTGAAGGGTCCATGTGGCAAGGAATGGTGGCCTACTGCCAACAGCCGGCACAAACTTGCCAGCCATGTGAGTGGGCCATCTTGGAAGAGAATGCTCCAACCCTACTCAAGCCTGCAGATGACTGCAGCCCCTGTCAACCTCTTGACAGCAACTTCATGAGAAACCCCAAGCCAAAACCACCCATATATGCCACTCTAGAATTCCTATCCTAAAGAAACTGAGATAATAAATGTTTATTGGTGTTTTAAACCAGCATATCTTGAGGAACTTGTTACTCAGCATAGATAATAAATATACAGCCCGATCTTCTAAAAATGTGCAAAATCTTGAATAGGAATTTTTTAAAGTTTATTGGGGTAACAGTGGTTAATACAATTATATAATAATTGGGTGTACATTATAATTTGACATCTATATATTCTATTGCATGATTAACACCCAGAATCCAGTTTCCTTCAGCTACCATATATTTGAACCCCTTTACCCACTTCACCCTCCCCCAAGCCGCCTATATTTGACCCCCTTTATCCTTTCTACCTCTTCTCTCCTCCCTGACCCCCTACCCTCTGGTAAGCACTAGTCCATTGTCCATGTCCCTGAGTGTTTGTCCTGTTCATTTGTTGCTTTTAGGTTAATATCCCACATATAAGTGATATGTGATTTTCAACTTTTCTGTTTGTCTTTCCAGGTTGTTGCAAATGGCAGTATTTCATGTCTTCATATGGCTGAGTAATAGTCCATTGTATATACCACATAAATTGTGATATATGTATACAATGAAATACTAAACAACAATAATTAAATTAACAACTGCTACATTTGATTACATGGATGAATCTCACAGACAATGTTGTGGAATGAAATAAATGAGATACAGAAGAGTACATACTATATGATTCCATTGACATGAAGTTCAAAAACAAGCAAAACAAACTGTTATTGATAGAAATCATACGAGTGACTATTTTTAGGGTTTTATTGCCTGTAAAAGATAATGAAGGAAACTTTTGTGTTACCAAAATATGATATATCTTAATCTGGGTGTGGGTATGTGAGTACAATCATATGTAAAATTCATCAAGCTATATAATTGAATTCTATATACATTTCAGTAAGTAAATTATACCTTGATTAAAAAATTAAATTATAATAGAGGGGTTGATATAAAAGAGGGACCATATAGGGAACAGAAGAAAAATATTTTAAAATTATAATTAATGCCCTTAGAGTAATAAGATAAAATACTGCATGATAAATAAACAAATTAATTCTGTTTCTCCCTTATTTACTTACTAAATTCCACACATTTCAACTGAAGGACTCATATCAATAGATGCAGAAAAAGCCTTCGACAAGATACAGCACATATTTATGATCAACTGAAAGAACCGATTTCACTGAACAATACAGATATTTATTATGCTTGACCTGAAGTAAAAAGGAAAATGTGCAAAAAAGTGTATGTGTGTTGTGTGTGCATATGCACTAATGTAGACATGCTTTTCACCACTTTTTCTGATTAAAATTTTCCTTAACCTTCAAAGAGGTTAGTTAATGCTTCTGAATTTCATGTGGTCTGGGAACTTTAAAACAGGCTCTTCTGTTTGATGTTCCTTTTGTTTCTGTTTAGAACTTTTGGCTTAGCTGTGTAGCACCTCAGGAAATTTAACCACCCTACTAGTAATCAAAACTGATCTGTTGGGAATTCAAGAAATGGAGAGAGGAGGGGCTTGTTATAGCTCAAAAGAATAATGGAAAAGAAAATGAAACTATTTAGACTAAGTAAAGTTTATGAGAATATAAAACTCATTCAAGAGGATCAGGCTGTGTTTAAGGGCTATGGTCTTGCTAGTGACTGGAGTGATTGGCTTTTTCTGAGGAGTTACATGAATCAAAAGCATGGAATTGTAGATTAAACTAGAGAATACAAATGTTATACATAGCTGTTTTGTGAACAAAGCGTTTCTGTTGTTTTAAATTTGGTGTGATAAAGTGAAACAAATACTATCTGTTAAAGTCATTCATTCATTTATTCAACACACAGTTATCATGTTAGGTATTTTACTAGGCACTGAGAGTGAAGATAAGAAGTGGGGGCTTGTGGATGGATACAAAAAGAAATAGCATATGCAGGTCCATGACTTTAATAGAGGAAACAAGACATGTACTGAAAAAATTTATAGCACATGTAGAAAATGATGAAAATAATAAAATAAAATAAAATTAAATTAAATTAAATTAAATTAAATTAAATTAAAAACAGGCACAGATATAAGCCAAAAGCAGCAGTCACCATTTTGAATTGGAGGAATCAGGGCTGGTGTGAGGAAGGAGATGCCATTTGAGCCTGTGCCTTGGTATAGGGCATCTGGGCTGGACCTCACAAAAAAGTCACACAGTGAAGGAATTACAGACATTTCTAACCCTTATTAAGTGATTAATAATATTTACAGTTAATGGTCCAGCCTGGATCTGAGGGCTAGAATCAATTTTCCTGAGATACTCACTTCCATCTAGCAGAAAGCAGAAGGGTGTCCAGCAAGCCACTCTCTGACTAGAAACTGCTGACACCAGGCTCCAGCAGGCCTGCTGACTCAGGGCAATGGAAGCAGCTAAACGCTCATCACCCCTCAGTGCATGAGTCTTTACTACAGCTATTGGAACAGGGCCAGGCTTGCAAGCTGCCTTTCATGCCACTTGCCAAGAGTGAGTGCTCACTAATATTTTTCCCCTGGGCAGAAGAATAAATTTCAGTGATTTCTTTGGCTTTCTCTCTTGAGGGAAGGGTAGTTGGTTCAAAATGGAGAGAGTCTGGTAAACTTTGTGCATTTCCATATAGGCCCAAGGCTAGAAGTTCTATAAATATAATTATGTTTGTGGGTTTGCCTATTTATTATTACATCATTTAAAAACAGCTAGATGGATGAAACACGTCAAGTTCAAAAGCCAGGGAAAACAATAACACATTTATCAAGATACATACATATAAAGTAAGATTATAAAAACAAGCATAATAAAGATAATAAACACAAAGTCTAAGATAGTGGTTAACTTTGCAAGGGAGGAAGGGATGCATAGGGAGCTTCTGGTTGTATTCATATTGTCTTATTTTGTAATCTGACTGATAAGAGAATTTCCTATATTATTCTCCATAGTTATATGTGTGCTTGAAATACCTAATAATTCATTGCTTTGTTTCAAATATCTTTATTTTACCATTTTATGAACTTAATTGAGTTATAATTTGCATACAATAACATTTACCAATTTTTAGTATACAATTATGTACTAACGTGTCAGTGAGTTATGACAAGTATATAGTCATGTAACCACCACTAAAATCATGAATTAGATAATTTCTATCACCTCTCAAAATTAAAAATATAAAATAAGCTGAGAGGCAATGATTTACATTTCTAGCCATGACAGAGACTGACATTCAAGCAGCCCTTCTACCCTCCCACTGTAAACAACTATAAAACTGGACAAAATACATGAAATACCTGTTTTCAGATGTTTATGCCAGGCAGTACAGGACTGTGATTCTTGAGAGAAGGAGAAAAAATGAGGTGAGTCGCATATGCCTTGTCTTTCTATTTGGAGTTAATTTCTACACTGTGGTATATAGAGAGGTAGCTTGAACAGAGCAAAGCAGTCTCCCTGACTTAACAAGACAGAAATCAGAGTTTAGGGCTGCTTTGTTACTTGGAATTTGTGGGGCAGAGTACCAAAGAAAGATAAAGGAGCTACTCTAGAAATCTGCATAGGGACAATCTTGAATCTTTGGTCATATACTAAATTGTGCATGCATAGGATAAGACTCCAAAAGGCTAAGCAAAGAACAATACCAGATAGTTGAAAAAAACAACTATCAGCTGTGAGCTAAATAATTACTGGATCTCATACAGAGCTAAGAGATGTTTAAGTTTAAACCAACCAGAGTGGGAAAAATCTTTACAAAAAAAAAATTATGTCACTATGGAGGGTTCAACAAGATCCCATTTTAGGAGAGGAACTAATGTAGCCCCAGAGTAAAGGTTTCTCTATATCTACCCTAATAAAACCTAAAAACAAGTTTCAAAAGGGTTAATTCCCAAGAAAATCCAAAATGCTATTATGAAATTTTAAAAATAAAATTAGGCACTCAACAATGTAGCATTCAAAATGTCCAGCATGTAATAAAAATTGCTTGATATGTGAAGAAACAGGAAAGTATGATCTATAATCATCAGGAAAATTAGTCAATAGAAATATAACCCAAAAGGATGGAAATAATCTTATTAGCAACAAAGACTTTAAAGCAGTATTATGAACATGTTCAACTATTTTAAGGAAAAGATGAACACAATGAATGAACAATTGGTAAATATCGATAGAAAAATGGAAAGTCCAAAAAGGAATCAAGTAAAAATTCTGGAATCCAAAAATAAAATATATGAATTGAAAATTTCACTGGGGAGGTTTAACATCAGATAGAAACACAGAAAAGAAAAATCAGTGAACTTGAAATATGGCAACAGAAACCATACAAACTGAAATGCATAGAGGAAAAAAGTCTAGAAAATTGTTAACAAAGTCTTAATGATCTATTGGATAATATCAAGCCAACTAGAATATGTAAAATTCAAGCACCAGAAGGAGAGATAAGAGAGATGAGGCAGGAAAACATTTGAATAATGGTCACAATATGGCACTTGAATCATAATCAAAAGTTTTTCAAAATTTCCAAAATATAAATAAGATATAATCTTTGAGATCCAAGAAACTCAAAGAACCCAAAAAAGGATAAAAATAAAGGAAAACACACTGAAAAACATCATAATCAAATTTATGAAAACCAACGAAAAAATCTTAAAAGTAGCCAGAGGGGTAAAATATGTATTATATAAGGGAATAATGAAACTATAACTTCTGACTTCTCATCAGAAATAATGCAAGCCAGAACATAATATAACAACCATTTTAAGTGTTGTAAGAAAAATAAAACCTGTCAAACTAGAATCTATACCAAGCAAAAATATCTTTCAAAAATGAAGGTGAAATAAAGGCATTTTCATCAAACAAAGCTCAGAGAATTTGTTGCCAATAGACACGCTCTATTAGAAATTTTCAATTCAGTTCTTAGGTTGAAAGAAAATGATGCCAGGTGGAAGCATGAATGAGTAAATAAAAAAATAAGAAACAAAAATACTAGAAATGGTAAATATGGAGATAAATGTAAAAGATTGCTTTCCTTGTTTCTTAATTTCTTTAAAAGATAATTGTTTAAAGAAACAAAATAACAATGTATTGCAGGGGCTGTGATGAATGTAGAAGTAAAATCTATGTGAACAACAGCACAAAAGATGGAGAATAAAAATACGCAAGTTTCTTAAATTATGTGTTTGCATTATTTGAAGGTAGATTATGATAAGTTAAAGATGAACATTGTAAATCCTAGAGAAACCACTAACAATTTTAAACAAAAAATATATATAGCTAATAAGCCAATAGTAGAGAGAAACTTGAATACTGGAAAATACTCAAATAATCAAAAAGAAGGCAGGGATATGGTAGCTGAAGGAAACTGGAATTTGGGTGGTGAACACACAATAGAATATACAGATTTCAAATGATAATGTACACCTGAAAATTATGTGATTGTATTAACCAATGTTACCCTAATAAACTTAATTTTTAAAAAAAAAGGCAGGGAAGGAGGACAAGAACAAGAACATAAGAAAGAAATAGAAAACAAACAACAAGGTGGCAGACTTAAGACTAGCCATATAAAAATTATATTAAATGTAAGTTGATTAAATATTCTAATAAAAAGACAGAGGTTGTCAAACTAGATTTTTTAAAAAGCAAGAACCAATTAACTACGGCCATGCTACCCTGAACAAGCCCGATCTTGTCTGATCTCGGAAGCTAAGCAGGGTCAGGCCTGGTTAGAACTTGGATGGGAGATCACCTAGGAAGACCAAGTGCTGTAGGCATAAAAAGATAAATAAGTAAAATAAGGGATTGTAAGCTGACAAGGTCCTTGCAATCTGTGTGGTCAACCAAGAGTTGCCATGCCTAAGAAAAAAAAAGAACCAATTATATGCTGTTTAAGAGATCCCCGTTAAATAAATGACCCAGAGAGATTAAATGTATAAGGGGAAAAAAAGATATACTACGTAAATGCCAATATTATGAAAATTTATGCAAACACTAATAATTTTATGTAAACACTTATTCCTATGAAAGCTGGAATGGATATCTTGATATCAAACAACTGACTTCAGGACAAACAGATTATCAGAGATAAGGGGGGACATTTTATACTGATAAAAGAATCACTTCATCAAGAAGACAGATAATCATAATGTATATGCACTTAATAACAGTTTTAACATACACAAATCAAAACTGACACAAAAGAAAGAAATTCATTATTATATTTGGAGATTTCAACACTTCTCTCTCAATAACTAATAGGACAAATATACAGAAAATCAGTAAAACTACAGAACACTTGAACAAAACTATCAAGCAATTCCATCTTTTGATTTATATAATACTGCACTGAACAACTGTAGAATACATTCTTTCCAAGTATACATGGAACATTCATCACAAATGGGCCATAAGAGAAGGCACAATAAATATAAAACTATATTCTCTGACTGCAAGTTAACTAAAATGGAATTCAATAACAAAAATATATCTGGAGAAAGAAAAAATATAATATCTGGAATATCTCCAAGTATTTGGAATTTAAACAACATTTTAATTAACCCATGGATCAAAGAATAAATTACAAGGGAAATTAGAACATCTTAAACTAAATGATAATGAAGTTATATCAAAATTTGTTGGATTCAGCCAAAGCAGTGATTAGGAAGAATTTTTGAAATTAAATTATTTCTGATAAAAAAGATTTAAAATAAATAATTTAAGCTTCCATGGTTAGAAAAAAATGAGCAAACAGCGCAAAATAAGTAGGAGGAAGGATAAAAATAGAGCTAAAATAAATAAAACAAAAATCAGACGATAAATAGAAAAAATAAACTAAAAGTTTGGGGTTTGTATAGATAGATAGAATTGCTAAACCATAGCTACATTGGCAAAGAGAAAACAAAGGGAGAATACACATTATTAATGCCAGAAATGAATGAGGAAAATCACCACAGAGCCTACAGACATTAAAGGGTTAATGAAAGTATGTTTTTAACTTTATGCCAAGAAATTTAACTACTTAGGTGACCAGTTCTTCAAAGGACACTATTCTATAAAATGAATTTGTAATTTAAAATCCGTCCATTAAATAAAAAACCCTCCAAATCTAGTTAGTTTTAGCATCACTAGTTGAGTTCTGTCAAACATATAGGGAAGACATAATACCAATTTTATATAATTTTTTTTAAAACAGAGAAGGGAACACTTGCCAATTTATTTTATGATACAGCATTACCCTGACATCAAAATCAGAAAGATACATTACAAGAAAACTGCAAAGTAAATATTCCTCATAAACATAAGTATAAGACTTATACCAAAATAATAACAAATTTAATTCACCAATATGTAAAAGGTATGCTGCATCACGGCTAAAGTTTTCTGAGGCATGCAAGTTTAAATTAACATTAGAAATCATTGATGTTACCACAATAATGGGAAAAATAAAGAAAAGCTTAATGACCATCTCAATAGATGCAGAAAAGGCATTTGACAAAATTTAACACCGATTCATGATAAAAATCCTCAGCAAACTAGAAATAGAGGGGAGGAAAATCCTTCCACCAGATAAAGGGCATCTATGGTAAAAGACCAAATACTTTTCTCTTAATATCAAGATTAAGGCAGGGCTGTTTGTTCACATTATTTCTATTCAATGTTTTCTGGAGGTTGTAGCCAATGCAATGAGGGAAAAACAGTAAATGAAATACATATTGGAAAGGAAGAAGTAAGACTGTCTTAATTCACAAATTACCTGATTGTATTAATAAAAAGTCTTTTAAAAATCTACCAAAAAAAACCTCTATTATATTTAATAAGTGAGTTCAGCAAGTTCAGGAAAGAAGGTCAGTATACGACAATCAATTGTATTTCTATATAGTAGCAATGAAAAATCATAAAATTAAATTTTAAAAATACCATTTATAATAGCATCCAAGCCATAAAAAATATTTAGGAATAAATTTAACAAAATATTTGCAAGAACTTTATACTAACATCTATAAAACACTGCTGAGAGAAGTCAAAGGAAGCCTAAATAAATGAGTAGATATGCCATGTTTGTGGGATGGAAGAATCAAGGTTGTTAAGATGTCAATTCTCTACAAGAAAGTTGGGGGGGGCGGGGTGGTGCTTAGAAATTGATAACTTGATTCTAAAATTTATATGGAAAATAAATGACCTAGAATTTCTAATATAATCTTTAAAAAGAACAAAGTTGGAGGACTTATATTTCCTGATTTCAAGATAAACTATAAAGCCGCAGTAATCACTGATAATGTATTGACTTTTAAAAAAGGTCAGTAGCAAAGAACATAGTCCAGAACTAAACCTGTTCTTATATAGCCGACTGTTTGTTTGTTTGTTTGTTTGTTTGTTTGTTTTACCAAGGCACCAAAGGAATTTAATGAGGAAAGAAAATCTTTCAACAAATAGTGCTGGCACAATTGGTTACCTGTATAGAAAAAGTGAACCTTAACTTTTACCTCAAGTAGTATAAAATTAATTTATGATGGATCGTAGATAAAAGATGAAATTGTAAAGCTTCTAGATGAAACCATAACACTTTGGGTTTTGGTTAAAATGGAAATAAGCACACTCTCCCATCTCTCCCATTGAATGCAACTAAGAAACCCAGAGAGAATGCATGGAGTAAGTGTCTAAGGCCTCTGAAAAGCGAACGATAGCAGACAAGTTGAAGAATGAAATCAAGACTCAAATTACTACTAATCCAGAAATAAGTTTCCTGATTTCTCTCCCCCTGTATCTACCAACCTGAACTCAATGGCAGCCCAAATTCCAGATCTGTGTGCCAGGTGTAGACAGGGAGCTTCAACAGAATCCCTCTCTTTCTGATTCAAGGAGTGGAATTATGGTCTCTACAGATCAGGAAGTGAAGGAAACGTCCTTTTTTTCCCCCTTTCTCTCCTTCCCAACCACTTAGGTAAGCCCCAGTCTTGAGTTACAATCCTTTGATGGTGGTAGTGATGGCCATGGGAATCAGGTGGCTACCTAAAATTTGAGATAAGAGAATACCTCTCTCTGATTGAAGAAACTATGGTTAGAGGAGATAGATGAGACAGAGAGAGAGACAGGCAGACAGACAGAGAGAAGGGGAGGGGAGGGGAGAGGAGGGGAGGCGAGGGGAGGGAATTCTTGTTGCTTTTTTCTCCATATATTCTCCCATTCCTTGGCCCCAGAGGCAAACTAAATCATGCGAAGTACATGGTAGAGCAAGGAAACTAATGAATCAAATTTACAGCCAGAGTGCCAGAAAAAGAGCTACAAAATATAGGGAGATTGAGAGAACAAGGAGCTCAGCAGAAGTTCTACAAGAATTTCTCAGCTTATGTCCACGTTGTGGATGCATCGATCTGACCTTAAATAGAATGGGAAGGCTTTGAGAAATGAACTACAGTGTAGACCACTGCTCAGGAAATAGACTGGTTCTTGGGTGGTGCATGTGATGGACTGATCTAAATAACATTGGAAAAACTTTAAAATATGAACTTATGTTGAAATCACAGAAAATGGGTTGGAATCTGTAGCCTGAATCTAAACAGGTTGATTGCCTGCTAAAAAAAAAAACAACAACAACAACAACAAATAAAAAGTAAAAATTCTCCATAGGACTTAAACGAGACACAGAGTCTCATAACATAATATTCAAAATGTCTAGGATAAAATCCAAGATTATTCAACATAGAAGAACCAGGAAAATCTCAACCATTCACCAGGGAAAAGGCAACGAATGAAAGCCACCCCTGAGATGACTCAGATATTATAAGTATTAGACCAATAATTTCAAGCAACAGTTATAACCATGTTCCAAAAAGTAGGGTAAACATTATTGAATATATAGGAGGATGGGAAATCTCAACAGAGAAACAGAAGCTATAAAAATGAACCCAATAAAAATTTTAGGACTGAATAATACAACAACCAAAATAAAAAATTCATTAGATGTGTTCAATAGCAAAATGGAGATGGCAAAAAAGTCAATGAACTTAAAGACTGATGAATACAAATTATGCACTCTGAGCAACAGAGAAACAAAACATTGGAGGGGATAATGTGGTAATTATTAGAGCCTCAGGGAACCTGTGAGACAACACAAAAACACCTAATATTTGTATCATTGGAGCCTCAGAAATAAAGGAGAGTATGTTGCCAAAGTAAATTTGAGGAAACAATGGCTGAAAATTTCTCAAATTTGGTGAAAAGCATAAAAGTACAGATTCAAGAAACTTCGCCAATTCCAAAAAAGTAAACTCAAAGAAATCCATGCCTAGACACATTATAACCAAAGTGCTGAAACTAAATATGAATTTAAAATTGTGAAAGCTGCTAGAGAAAAATAATGCATTACATATAGCAGAAAAGTGATTAGAAAAACTTCAGATTTCTTATCAGAAGCCATTGAGATCAGAAGGCACTGGAACAAATATTTTACTCTACTGAAAGGAAAGAACTGTCAACCTAGAATTCTATATCCAGTGAAAATACCCTTCAGGATAGAAGGTGAAATAAAGACATTTACTAGTGAAAGAAAATTATAAGAATTTGTTGCCAGCAGACTTTCTCTAAAAGAAATGGCAAAGGAAGTTCTTTGGGTGTAAGGGAGATGGTACCAGATGAAAATATGAAACTTCAGGAATAGAGGAAGAATGACAGAAATGGTAAGTCTGAGTAATTATAGTAGAATATTTTCTCCTTTTAACTTCATCAAAGTATATATGACAGTTGGAAGCAAAAATTGTATTGTCTGGTAGGGTTTTCAATGTATGTAAGTGTATTATTTATGGCAACTACAACATAAAGTGGGAAGGGTAAAGAGACTAAAAAGATGGTAAGTTTTCTCCATTTTTCTTGAAATGGTAAATATTAATTCTAAAAATGTGAAAAGTTAAGTATATATATCATAAACCCAATGGATTTAATTTAAAAGAAATCCTAAAAAAATCAAATATACAAAAAATAAAAGTCAGGAAAGGAAAACAGAACAGAAGAGGGCACAAACAGAAAATAAGTAGTAAAATGGTAGATTTAAACCAAAATATATCAATAATTATACTATATATAAATGGTCTAACCACACTCATTAAAAGACAGAGATTTCAGATTAAGTAAAGTAACAAGACTCAACTATATGCTGTCTACAAGAAACTTACTTTAAGAAAATGACATGGGTAAGTTAAAAGTAAAAAGACAGGAAAAGTAGTATGCAAACACAATAAAGAGAAAGCTGAAGTAGTTGTATTAATATCAGACAAAATATGCTTCAAAGCATGAAAACTTACTAGGAATAAAGAATGATGTTAACATAATGACAAGAGTTGATTCACCAAGAAGGCATAAGAATCCTAAATATGTATGTACTTAATAACACAGCTTCAAAATAATAGAAACAAAAACTGATAGAATTGAAAGAAGATGTAAACACATCCACAATTACAGCTAGAGTCTTCAACACTCCTCTCTCACTAACCAATAGAACAAACAGGAACTCAGCAAGAACATATAACTTACAAACACTATAAACTACCATGAAAGAACTGACATCATATGAAATAAGTTTTCTGACAATAATGGAATTAAAATAAAAATTAATAACAGAATTATTATAAAACACTAATAAAAGAAATCAAAGAAAACCTAAATAAATAGAGGAACATACTATGTTCATGTATTGGAAGGCTAAATACACTTAGGATGTCAATTCTCCCCAAATGTCCTACTCCTTTCCTACAAATGTAAACTCATCAACATCATGCGTATTGAGCGTTAAGGGCCTGTTTATGCACTATGCTGTGTATTATCACTGCTTGATAACTAGGCACCTGTTTTGGGTCTGGCACTAGGCTTTGGGGGTATATACCTACAAGAGGTTTATGATCTTCCTAGGGACGCATTGTAAATGCACAAAACACATGAGAAAATACTGCAAGACATTATTAAGTAAGATGTTGCCTAAGAATATTTCATGAGTGATATCACCTAATATGTGTCCAAATGGCTATCATCAATAAATCAACAAACAGCACGTGTTAGTGAGGATGTTGGAGAAAAGGGACCCCTCATGTGCTGTTGGTGGGATTATAGACTGGTGTAGCCACTCTGGAAAACAGTATGGAGGGTCCTAAAAAATTAAAAATGGAACTACCATATGACACAGCAATCCCACTTTGGGTATTTATCTGAAGAAATCCAAAACACTAATTCGAAAAGAAATATGCACCTCTATATTCATTGCAGCATTATTTACAATAGCCAAGATATGGAAGCAACCTAAGTATCCATTGATAAATGAGTGGATAAAGATATGGTACATATATACAATGGAATATTATACAGCCATAAAAAGAATGAAATCTTGCCATGTGCAACAACATGGATAGACCTAGCGGGTATTAGGCTAAATGAAATAAGTCAGACAGAGAAAGACAAAGACCACATGATTTCACTTATATGTGGAATCTAAAAAACAAATGAACAAACAAAACAGAAATAAACTCATAGATATAGAGAATATTTTATGGTTGCTAGATGGGAGAGGGTTGGGGGATGGGTGAAAAAAGAGAATGGATTAAGATATACAAATTACCAGTTATAAAAACAGTCATGGGGATGTAAAGTACAGCATAGAGTATAATACTGACTACATAATAAATATGTATGATGTCAGATGAGTACTAGACTTATTGGGGTGATCACTTTATAAGTTATATAAATGTCTAATCACTATGTTATACACCTAAAACTAATATAATATTGTCTGTCAATTATAGTCAAAAAATTTTTTAATTAAGAAATAAATAAAATAGGAAGAAAAGAATGTATCATGAGTGAGGTGAGATTTATCCTGGGTTTTGGAGGAAGATTGAATTGACACAGAGCAAGGGCAGCTTTAAATTTTTATTGTTTTCCACCATGGAGCTCATACTGTAAAAAAAATTTTTTACCTACCAAATACCTAACAAGCTATATTAAGTAATTTGTTTTCTAATTTTTTTTATCAGAGATGTTTATTGTCAATCAAAGTTTTTTATGAACAGGATGATTTCAATTAAGTTGATATTATTACAGGAAAAATCAAGATGACTTGACTTTTCCAGTTGGCCTCTGTGGCCTCATTTAAAGTAAAGGTATGGTTTTTAAAACACTGAAAACACTTCATTTTCTCATGGATGTACCTGTACATACTTGTTTTAGAAAAAAAAATACAAACTAATGAAGATCACTATATCTTATTATTTCTGTTTACAGATGCGGAAACTGAGATTTAAGGACACACATCTAAGACTTGGAAAAACAGATGTTTGAACTGAGATCTATCTGATGCCATAATCTTTGCTCTTAAAAATCAGCTGGAAATAAGCAGAGTGTTATCAGGAAGAGGCTTACCCCAAGGGAGAGCCTGGCTTGCGCATGGTTAGTTATCTGTACAAATCACTATATCCAGGAGGGTGGGCGAACTGGATATGGGTCCATCAAATACAAGGTGTTGGGGTGTAGAAGCAGCAGTCTTGGCAATGAGGATTGATACTTAGAGTAGGAAGTAGCAGCACCATTGTTTCAGAAAGTTCACTGGGTTGGACCCAAACTCGAGTCAGCAGTTAGAAGTATGCAGAACAGGGTCAGACCCATTGGAAGGAGCTGGTAAGAGCAATGCAGAGGTCAGTGGTCCCAGTCATGTCCAGTGGACTCCAGCCTAACAGGAGCACATATAAGGACACCAATGCTCACTACGTAATTTAAGATCTGTCCTAGAGGGTACATTATTTTTGATAAGCAATCAGTGTCAAGACATTTAATAGATAGATTTTCTCTGAGGATGGCAGTACTAATGATATTTGTTGACTGATATGCAGAGGGTATGGAAGCAAACCTGTCAAAGAGATTTCCCACTTAAGCTGCCAACCTGAAACCTCCAGGTTTATCCCAGCTGCTCTAGGCAACAATATTCATTCTCCAGGCCAGACACAGTACTGGGCTCTCCAATATCTTTCTAAACCTGTGAGGCAGATTTAATGATCAGCCAGTCCTGTTTCCTCTTGGGACAAGTTGACTTCAGCTAAACCTGAGAAGAAACACTTGAATCAGGTGCCCATGCTGATATCCTTTCATTCAGGATAAATGTCACCTTTTGATGTGGTCATTTCAGTGTTAGGAATCCATCCCAAAGGCAAACAGATTTGCCTTTACCAAATCAGAAGGTTTTCATTACAGAATTATTTATAATAGCATAAAGTTGGAAACAATGCAAATACTCAACAATAGAGGAATGAGTTAAATAAATTCTAGCACATTCATGATGAATGATTATGCAGCCATTCAAAAGGATTTTTTTTTTGAAGAATGTTGGAAATGTTTACAATATAATATTAAGTAAAAAACAGGATATAAAGCCATAAATAAAGTATGCGTAAGGTCCCTGCAGCTGATTTAAAATTTTAGCCGATAGTAAAATTTTAGCCGAAATTTTACTATCCTAACCACCTATAACTAACTTTCATGAGAGGAAAGATATCTAACGTTAGTCACAGTGTTTGAGGAACCAACACGAACAAAAAAAATCTATTTACTTCCATCTGGATCTCTGCCCTATCTGACCTAAACAAGCTTCCTTGAGGGAAATCGATACTCTCAACACTGACATTTATCTTGAATATAAGGACTTCAGCATGGACACCTCAGTCATGTGTTTCTTCTCAGGTTTAGCTGAAGTCAACTTGTCCCAAGAGGGAACAGGACTGGCTGATCATTAAGTCTGCCTCACAGGTTTAGAAAGATATTGGAGAGCCCAGTGCTGTGTCTGGCCTGGAGAATGAATACTGTTGCCTAGAGTAGCTAGGATAAACCCGGAGATTTCAGGTTGGCAGCTTAAGTGGGAACTCTCTTTGACAGGTTTGCTTCCACACCCTCTGCTTATCAGTCAGCAAATATCATTAGTACCTCCATCTTCAGAGAAAATCTATCTATGTTAGAGTGTTGGGCAGCATAAGATACCCTACCCCAAGAATGTTCCTGCTCAGGTATTTTATAGCCATTCTCCTTCAGCTGTATTTTTCTAGGACAACCAAGCAAGTACAACCAACAGACATTTAGATGGAGGTACACACCCTAAAGTCAGAGCTACCTGGTGCCTGCTTGTAAGGATGTCAAGAGCAGGGGTAGTCTTCTCCAACGGAACAACTAGCTAAGCTCTTCTCAGGGTAAGCTCACCTTTATGGTGGGTTCTACAATGCCAGGCATGTCAGGCCATCCAAACCCTGATTGTAGACATAGACACATCCACTAGATGTACATTCAACACAACACCTTTTAATAATTATAGCACTTGACAGCACCCAAAAGTTCACTCATTCTACCTGCTCCAACCCCACACATCTTTTTAATACAAAATCAGGATGAACATCATAGTTCCATCTTCCTCCCATAGCCACAACCAGGTTAGTCTAGGACGGCAGTTCCAATAGTATTTGCTGCCTTGAATGTTTTACTGATAAAGATTCCTTTTTAATTTTTAATTGGGATAGAAAACACATACAGTAGAGGACATAGTACACTTATCTTCAGTGTGTACACTTCAGTGAATTTGTGCCTATGTATACATGCATGAGACTACTACCCAGATTAATGTGGAACATTTCCAGAAGTCCCCCCATTCTCCCTAGTCAACACAGAGTTTACTATTATTCTCTCATCACTATAGATTAGTTATCCTGTTTATACTCTAGAACTGGCTTCTTTCACTCAATTTATTGGTGACATTTAGCTATGTTTTTGCATGTACAGTAGTAGTTCATTTTTTATTATTGTGTAGTATTCCAATGTATGTATATACCACAATTTATTAGCCCATTTTCCTTTAGATGGTTATATGGGTTGTTACCAGTTTGAAGCTATCACGAAGGAGGCTGCTATGAATAGTCTTGAATATCTTTTGGTGGACATTTGCACTTATTTCACTTGGGTATAAACCAGGAGTAAAATCATTGGGTTATAAGATACATATGTATTTAGCTTTAGTAGATCTTGTAAACAGTTTTCCAAAGTAGTTGAACCAATGTACACTCCCCCTAGCAACGTTTAAGAGTTTCAGTTCCTACATATTTTCACCAACATTGGGTGTTATGATGGGTGTATGGTGGTAGACCATTGTGATTTTAATTTGTATTTCCCTGTCTTCTTTGAGAGTGCCTGTTTCAGTGTTTTATTTATTTTAAAACTGTATTATATTCTGGTTTTCTTATTGATTTGTATAAGTTCTTTATACAGACTATGAGTCTGTGTTAGATCATGCTATTGTCAACCTGGTTATACTAGGAACTATGATTCTTAGAATCCCCTTTCCTGTATAGTTCCCAATTAGAATTGACCAAAAGAGGAAACTGCACAATATTTGGAAAGTGGAGGTGAATTAGCAGCCTCTTATCACTGATGAGACACAGAGATTAAAGACAGTGAAGGACATATGAGGGCCTGGCAGGTCCCTGTTTGTCCTCAGCCTTCTCTTCTCCATGAACATGTATATCTCATGAACATGTATAACTCATCTTCCCAAATGCTTCTCTGATAACCAACAGCAGCCCCACTGGATGCTTAGCAGAAGACCCACAGATGTAGTAGCTACAACAGCTTTTCACAGAGCTTTCCTCTTCATGGTTCCACTTCAATACCTGTTCATATTTGGCTTCTTGGATTTCCTGACAAGCTCCAAGTTGTCTAGTTGGGTGAGTGTTTCAGGAAGACTGATTAACGACTGTTCCTCTGATCCTCGAACAGTTAGAACTCTTGTTGCAAGGGAATTCTTGTTTCAGCTGTAAAGGAGATACATTTATCTCCATAGCTATATATCTTTCTCCAAAATTGTATTTATTAAAGGAAAAAATTTTAATATAGAGAGTAAAAGAAGAAAACAAAGAATAATTCTTAATCCCACCACTCAGAGTCACCCATAGTCAATATTTTGGTATATTTTCTTCTAGAGTCTTTATGGTATATTTTTGCATGCATTTACATATACTGTATATGTTTTTCTTTCATTAAAAAAATAAACATGAGATATACATGTTTTGTAAATTCAAAGATACAGTGAGTATCGATAATGCTAATTTTTTGTCCATATTTCCTTGGAATAAAATTTTCGATTTAAATTCCAAAACTAAAAGTCAAGTATATTGTTACAACTTGTAATACATATAACTCAACTGATCTCCAAAAAAAGACTGTATCAATGTACATGTCTACCAGTATCTGCTTTCTTGATACTCACCAAAGACTTTTAATATCTTTACTAATTTATAAGGGGACAAATGGTATCTCTTATGTGTGTGTGTGTGTGTGTGTGTGTGTGTGTGTGTGTGTGTGTGTGTGTGTGTGTGTGTGTGTAAATTCCTCTGTGTGTGTGTTTAAATGCCTACAGCACCTGATATTCCTAGGTGGTCTGCCATACAAGTACTAATCAAGCCCGACCCTGCTTAGCTTCCAAGATCATCCGAGATTCAGGGTGGCATGGCTGTAGACTCTTTTGTGTTTTAATTTGCATTTTTTATTACTAGTGTCATTGAACATTTTTCATGTATATTTTTTAGCCACAAGACCAGCAAGTTTTGATGGGAAGAGAACGAGGCAATATTCCAGTCCTAAAAGGAGACCAAGTTTGAATGGAGGCTATGGATACTTGACCTGAGGCATGTCATTTAAACTCTCTCAGTATCGGTTTACTTATCTGAAAATTAGGCATGATAGCAACAGTTAAAACACATACCTGTTAGGATTAAATGAGATCATGTATGTAAAACACTTGACCTAATGCCTGGAAGAAGGTAATCTCTCCAGCAATGGTAGGAATACCATATATTAAGCAGTTGAGTCAAGATTCAAACTGAGGACTGACATACTCCAAAGTATGGAGTATGGGAACTGGGGCAGGGCTGACCATGCAAATGGATGGACCAGCTGGATGAGTTGTTGGGAGCTGTGGAGATAGGTAAGATAGAGATGAGAACCAGAGTAACTGAAGAACTCTGTCCTTCATGGGAAAGAGAAAACTCTAAAAGAGGCTACAGGCTATGGGCCAAAGTTGGAAGTTGGGCAAGACAAGATATGTTACCAAAGCCATAAATATAAAATAAGAACAGAAGCAGGCAGGACTAGAAAACAAGAACAATTTAACACTTAGTAATTCCACTCTTATGTATAAATCCAAAATAATTCACAATATGTCTTTATAAAATTTTGTTCATGAAAGTTCATAGCAGCATTATTGTAGTAGCCAAAAAGAGAAAAGAAAAATCAAAACTACCCAAAGATCCATCCACCGAAGAATGGATAAGTAAAATGTGCTACATCCATACAATGGAATATTATTCAGCAAAAAAAGGAATGCTACAATACATGGATGAGCCTTGAAAACATTATTCTAAGTGAAAGAAGTCAGACAAAAAGTACCACATATTATAAGGTTCCAAATGTCCAAAATGGACAAATCAATAAAGATAGAAAGTGGATTAGTGGTTGCCTATGGATGGGGAAAATGGAAGAATTAGGGGTTATGGATAAAAAATATGGGTTTTCTTTCTGGGGTGATGGAAATATTCTAAAATTGATTGTAATTATGATTTCACAACTTTGTGAATATACTAAAAACTGCTGAATTATGTACACATTTAAAGGGTGAATTATATGGCATGTGAATAATGTTTCAATAAAGCTATTATAAAAAAAAAGTGAACAGAAAAGGAGATCCACAGATAAGCTATTCTAAATATTTACATGGGGTCATAGGTGCACTGAGCCATGACATGACCAATATCAGGTCTCAGAATATTGAACCACAGTGTATTGGCTAAGACTGTTGTAGCTAACCAAAACCTAACTCCAGCTAGCTTATCCAAGAGTATGGGGAATTTATTATAACTCTATAGGGACATCTCACCTAACCCAGGGACACTTAGAAATAAGTTACAGTTCTGATAATTTCTGGAAGTCTTGTTCTGAATGTTCTCTCAGAGTTTCCTCAAGGGATCTATTTTTCATCTTTTGAGTTAGTTTTGAACTTTGGAAATGACCAAAGCCCCTCAGTGGCCAGTTTGAGGCAAAGTGGATGATTGGTGTTATAGCTGTGTTATAGCTGTTAACTTCTTGTTCAAAACAAGGTGAAGAAATGACACTGGAGTTGATTTCTAGAGAGAAGTAAGGCAGAGAATCCTTTCAGCCATGGTGCCCTGGAAGTGAAGGTATTGTTCTAACTTTGGAACAAAGGTATTGTTCCATTTACAATGCAACAGGAAAGACTGGGCAGGACAGGGCACACTTAATTGCCTAAAGGTTTTTTTTATTTTATTTTATTTAGTTTTATATATTCAATGCAGTCCAAAATGATATTCCCACTTCTTTGAGAGGAAAAATTGATCTTCTTATAACACCAACCCTCCCCAATTTTCCAAAAAATTAAGAGGAAGGAACACTTCCATACTCATTTTATGGGGTCAGCATTAGGTCCTGCAAAAAAGAAAACTACAGACCAATATCCCTTATGAGCATTGATGCAAAAATCCTCAACAAAATATTAGCAAACTGAATCCAGCAGCATATTAAATGATTATACTCCATGATCAAGTGGGATTTAGTTTTGAAATGCAAGGATGGTTCAACATGGAAAATTGATCAATGTAAGACACCATATTAACAGGATGAAGGAAAAATAAGCACATGATCATCTCAATTGATGCACACACACAAAAAAAGCATTTGACAAAATTCGACACCCTTTCATGATAAAAAGTACTCAATGAACTAGGACTAGAAGGAAGTTACGTCAACATAATAAAAGCCTTATATGAAAAACACAAAGCAAACATCATACTCAATAGTAAAAAGCTGAAAGCAAAATAAATTATTGTTGTTTTACACCACTAAGTTTTGGGGTAATTTTTATGCAGTAATATAACTGAAACAGAGTGAATAAATTGAAGATTCACCTGTGGCTTATTACAATGTATGACATCAGGCAGAAATCCAAGCTAATTCTTTTTACACATTAACTCTAAGGTCTCAATACTTATACATTTCTTTAGATGATTATGTACTAAAGATGGTTATTGAATTTAATCTATATATTCAATTTAAAAATGTGTCATCTTTACTCTATCAATCTTTCTCAAGCAAGATTTAACTCTTCTGCCTTTATTTATCCCATTAGTTTCATTGTTTTCTTTGAATAAATCTCTTTGACTCCAAGTCAAGTCAATGAAAATTTTATTACTACTATAAATAGAAGCAGTTTATACTGCATTTCTAGCTGTATGAAAATAGAACAGAAAATATAATGAATTTTTATTTTATATTGTACAATTTTGCTTCAGTTTAAAATTTAAATACCTCTAATAACTTATATTGACTTCTATAGTATCAAAGGTAGCATTAAGAAAATGAAAAAACAAGCTATTGACAGGGAAACAATATTTGCAAATCACATTTCTGATAAATAACTTATATCCAGAATATATAAAGAGCTCTTCATTTCAATAATAAAAAGACAAACACTCAAGGACAGTCTAATGCAGCATCCCCACAGTGTCCCATGAAATGTTATGTGAAAGATAAATTACTAAAACTCATAATTAAATAAATTAAAAAAGTTTCTTTACTGAAGGACTTGTCAAGAACCCTGCTATACCTATATGAACTGTGAGTGTCCAGTGAGGTCGACTACGAATGCCTTGTTTCCTAAGCGTACTGGAAAGTGGTCCTTTTTGTTGTGGGATGTATCTAGGGATGAGAGGCTTGAACAGCCATTTGAGGAAAGCTAACTCAGGGTCAGGAACACTAGTTGAAAACATTTCTTTGTTCTTATCTTCTCCCAGAGGGTCCTGATACAGACATAGATGTTTGCAGGAGGCTTTGCCTTTCAAGCAGCCAAATGGGGGTCACTGTTCAGGAGAGTACTGTCATTTGGAAAAACCTGACAGGGTATGGTAGGCAAAATAAGGGCCCCCAAAGATGTCCACATTCTAACCCCTAGAATCTGTGAATATGTTACCTTATATATCAACAGAGACATTGTACATGTCTCATACAGACATAGATGTTTGCAGGAGGCTTTGCCTTTCAAGCAGCCAAATGGGGGTCACTGTTCAGGAGAGTACTGTCATTTGGAAAAACCTGACAGGGTATGGTAGGCAAAATAAGGGCCCCCAAAGATGTCCACATTCTAACCCCTAGAATCTGTGAATATGTTACCTTATATATCAACAGAGACATTGTACATGTGATTCAGTTAAATATATTGAGATGGGCGATTATCTTGGATTATCAGGGTGAGCTCAATGTGATCACGGGGGCTTTATAAGAAGGAAGCAGGCGGGTGAGAATCTGAGGAGCTGCAAGGACAGAAGCAGAGGTCAGAATGATGAGGAATTCTGAGTCAGGGACTTGGGGGCAGTCTCTAGAAGTGAAAAAGGCAAGGAAATGAAGTTTCCCCTGGAGCCTCTAAAAAGAACACAGCCCTGCCACTCATTTGAGACTTGTGACGTGCAAACGGTAAGATAATAAATTTGTGTTGTTTTAAGCTAAAAAATAAATAAATAAAAAGACAAACAATTTCAAAAACAGGCAAAAGACTTTTCTAAACATTTCATGAGAAAAGACAGGCAAATGACTAATAAATACATGAAAATATGCTCAATACCATTAGACATTAGGGAAATGCAAATTAAAACCACAGTGATATACTACTTCATGCCCACTAGAATGGCTATAATTATAAAGACAGTAAGAAGAGTTGGTGAGGAAGCAAAAAAATGGGAACCCTCACGCATTGCTAGTAGAAATGTAAAATGGTACAGCCACTTTGGAAAACAGCTGAACAGTTTCTTAAAAGGATAAACTTGCCATACAATCCAGCTATTCCACTCCAAGGAATCTACCCAAGAGAAATGAAAACATATATGCACACACAAAAAAATGTATGTAAATGTTTATAGCAGCATTCTTCATGTAGACAAAAACTGGAAATGACCTAAATGTTCATCACCTGATGAATAAACAAAATATGGTATAGCCATATAATCAAATACTATTTGGCAATAAAAAGGAATGTAATTCTAATTAGAATACATGCTTCAACATGATGAACCTCAAAAATGCCAAGTGAAAGAAGCCAGACACAAAACTATATATTGGATGATTCCATGTATATGAAATGCCCAGAAGAGGCAAATTTATAGAAACAGATGGAAAACCAATGGTAGCTTGGGGCTGGGAGTGGGAGGAAAGATTAACTGCAAATGGGCATGAGGTTGTTTTCTGATGTAAAGGAAATATTTAAAACTGGATTATGGTGATAGTTGTACAATTCTATAAATTTATTAAAAGTCATTGAATTATACCCTTACAATGGCTGAATTTTACGACTGTAAATTATATCTCAATAAAGCTGTTTAAAAAAGATGTCTAATTATGTTAGGGTTTTAATCAAGGACGAATGCTGAATTGCAATCAGTGCTAGCAAACGTGGCAGAAATCCCCATTTAGTCAGAGGATATGGCTTTTTTCGCGAGGGAAGCAACTGTCCCTAGAGGAATTTATTCAGGAAATTCTGAGCCACCTTGTTAAAAAAGAATGTTCAACTATATATCTTATTGATGCCAACTATTTCTTTGGAAGCAATTCTGGCTATTAACTCCATTCATCCATTCAGCAAAAGTCATAGAGTGCTTACTTATTTGCCAAGTATTGTTTGTCAAACTGGAGGGGGATAATAAAAAGTGAAACAGCATGGTTTGACCTTTAACCGGTCAGCATTTCAAAACTTGTGGCTCCTAGGAGTTTGGCCTTTCTTTCTCTTCTAGCTATTGTCCTCTGCCTTTCACTTCAGAGCCAAAATCCTCATGGCTTCCACTTCCTCATCTCCCTATTCACTATTTTTTTCCTTTTAGCAATATTTCAAGCATATAAAAAAGTATAGAGTAAAAATATAATAAATATTCATGTGCCTAATTAGCTCTTAATCTTTCAGAGTTTTAGGTTTTACTCTTAGATCTTTTTTAAAAATAAAAAACCCCCTTCTGTTGACTTCTTTTTTTCAGACGTAACTGGTATACTGAAATTGGCATCCATCATTCCCATACGTATTTATATACTATTATTTTATGTGTATATGTTTTCATAAACAATGTATACCATTATTCATTACAAACTTTACATAAATGATGTGATACTTTGTTTATCATACATTTTGTGTTCTTCACTTAACATGTTTTTTGAGGTTGACACATATTTTAACTTCTTTTTAGTATTCCGTTATTTGAATAGAGCACTATTTATTTATCTATTCTCCTATTGTTGGATGTTTAGGTTGTTCCCATTTTTTTCTATTGAAAACAATGCTGCAACAAACATTCTTGCATCTGTTTCTTTATGTAAACCTGCAAGGTTTTTATGGACTCTACCCTCAGGAAGAGAATTGCTGGGCCATCAGGTATACCTTTTTTTTCAGCTTTGGTAGATGTTTCCAAATTTCTGTTCAACAACTGTTCAATTTCCATTCTCACTAGCAGTACCTGAGAATCTCATTTGTCTACATTTTTGCCAACATATGGTTTTATTAGATTAAATTTTGTTTCTACAAAAGATATAAAACAGTATCTCTTTGTGGCCTTAATGTGCCTCTTCCTGATTACTAGAGAAGTGGGTATTTTTTCATATGTTTGTTGGCACCTTAATTTCCTCCTCTGTAAGTTATCTCATATTCTTTGACCAATTTGCTATTGGATTGTTCACCTTTTTCTTATTGGTTTGTTGTCCTTCTTTAATCTTTGTCTATTATATGCATTTATCTTTTTTTCAGCCTATCTTTTCCCTTTTTGTAATGATCTTTGTTAAACAGTTTTTAAATCTTAATTGTTAATAAATATGTAAACTTTTTCTTTGTGATTTGTGCTTTTTATATCTTGTTAAGAAATCCTTTTTTAAGTTATTTTTAATTTTGTTAAATGTGCTAATTGCTTTATGTTAATAAGGAAAGGTCCTTATCAATCAGAAATGAATACTAGATTATTTACAAGTGAAATGAAATGATATCTCTTTAAATTGGTTCATTAAAAAATGGTGGTGTGCAAATGAAACAACATTGGCAAAATGTTGACAATTACTGAAGCTGGGTAATAGGTACATGGAGGTTCATTATTCTATCCTCACTTTATTCTTGGTTTGGAATTTTCAATAATTGTAAAGGTAGAAAGGGAGTAGGAGTGAGAAACTCTGCTAACTTGAAGGAATAAAATTATTCTAAATCATTCACTTTTTAACCTACTGCAAATTGTATTCTGTCCTCACTTTGCCATTGAAACTGCTCTGAAAAAGCCACCAATGACACCTTGATTGACAAAATAAATGGAATCTCCTTATCTCACATCTTATTTGACCTCTCTGTGGTATTTTACTATATTGGTAATTTCTTTATTATTATTTTTTTTGTTTAACTTTTTAGTATGGGATTGTTTTTTACTAGGCAAAGAATTTTATTAACTTTTATTTCAAATTTTATTCCCAGGCTTTTTCACCTTAATTAGCTGCAAAGAATGATTTGCATATAAGCAAAAATTGAAAAGAGCTGCAGTGTCCAAGGGGCTTGGTCTTAAAAATATTAGAGATCAAGATTTAATCAGATTCATGAAAAAAAAAATTTAAAAAGCAGTCATAATATAAAATAGCAGCTCCCAGTAACTTCTTCAAGTTTTATCTTCAGAAGTTGACTCAATTCAGTTTGCTTCATTCTTGGAAGCTTCATCAAAATTCTCCATCAGATCTTGAACTTTATCATCATTCTCTTCTCTGGTAGCAAGTGGTGCTTTTTCATCCACAGAATGTTTGGGCAGAGCTTCAGCCAGCCTTCTTAAACTAGTTCAACTGTCTGCACCAAGGTGGTTTAAGATGCTGAGCAACATTTTTGTCAGCTGCTTTGTCTCAGCATGGCTTGCAATGGTGAGAGTGTTTGCGCCAGAGATGCCTGAACTTTAGGATTGTTAACATACATCACTGTTCCTTGGTTTGTGAACATATTCACCTCTTCAATACCAGAGATATTGTTTACCTCTAACTTCTTTAAGGAGAACTGAAGTTTTTTTTTTATCATCTGCTGTAGCTGTTCTGTGAATCACCTTCTTTCTGCAAGCAGTTCCTTTCCCACCAACGTGCACTTGTGCCTGCAGCTGGATGAGTTTCTCCTGGTTCATGGCAGTTTCTTTCATCTTGTAGAGGAAATAGGGCCAAGTGAGGAATTAGAGTTGGCACTCAGGGGGTCTAGGGCAGACCAGCTGAGAATAAGTACACATACTTGAGGACGCAACATGGCAGTTCTATTATGAGAAATTTTAAACCTATATTGTGGAGACACAATAGTATGATGAACACCCACCCAAGTGTTCATTACCATCTTTAACAATAACTTACAGCCATGCTTATGTCATCTATTCTTCAGCTACTTGCTTCCTCCCCATAGTATTTTAAAGAAAATCTCAAATATTTTATTTATGTTTTAATATGCATTACTAAATTTTGAGGACTTGTTTTTTTCCTTCTTTATTGAAATATAACAATTAGTTACTTGTATTTACATTGTACAATTCGATGTTTTTTTCAATTATAGTTGGCATACAATAATATACGTTTCAGTTGTACAGCATAGTGATCAGAGATCCACATAACTCGCAAAGTGATCACTCCATTAAATCTAATATCCCTCTGCCTCCTTACATATTTATTACAACATTATTAACCATCTTCCCCATGCTACACTCTATATCTCCATGTCTATTCTGCAACTATCCATTTGTACCTCTTAATCCCTTTGCCTTTTTTCTGTCTCCCTCAACACCTCTCCCATCTAGTATCCCCCAAAACACTCTTTGTATCTATGAGTTTATTTCTGCTTTTGTTGCTTCCATTGTTGATTTTGTTCTTTAGATTCCACATGTATGTGAAATCATGCGATATTTGTCTTTCTCAATCTGACCCATTTCATTCAGCGCAATACTCTCTAGGTTCATCAAGGTAATATCTTTTTCCATCCCCTTCCTTTTAGTCTGTGTGTGTCTTTTAATCTGAAGTGAGTCTCTTGTATACAGCATATGTAGGGGTCTTGTTTTCCTATCCATTCAGCCACTATATCTTTTGGTTGGAGCATTTAATTCTTTTCCATTTGAGGTACTTGTTGATAGGAATGTAGTTGTTACCATTCTTTATTCCTGTTTTTGATACATGTTTTTTCTTCTTAAAAAAGTCCCTCCAACATTTCCTGTAATACAGGCTTGGTGGTGATAAATTCCTTCCGCTTATTTTTGTCTGAGAATCTCTTTATTTGTTCTTCAACTCTAAATGATAGCTTTGCTGGATAAATTATTCTTGGTTGTAGATCCTGGGTCTTCCTCCTGTAGAATATTTTTTTCCAAGCCCTTCTGTCCTGCATAGTTTCTTTTGAGAAATTAGCTGCCATCTTATAGCTTTTTCCTTATAAGTAACTATCTGTTTTTCTCTTGCTGCTTTTAATATTCTTTGTATTTAAACTTTGGCATTTTAATTATGATGTGTCTTGGTGTGGGCCTCTCTGAATCCTTGATTTTTGGAATTCTCTGAGCTTCCTGGGGTTTTATGTCCATTTCCTTCACCGGGTTAGGAAAGTTTTCCATCATTATTTCTTTAAACAGCTGTTCAACATCTTGATTTTCTTTAGTTACGCCAATCGGATGGATATTTGGACCCCTGACAGTGG
>NW_006494611.1:4113641-4125482 GCF_000325575.1 Pteropus alecto | reverse complement strand
CTTTAGTCTCTCTGTTTATTCCCTCTTCATCTCAGGTAATGTGTTCTTCATTTCTGACTGGTTCTTCTTTATAATTTTCATTTCCATTTTTATATATTTTTTTTATCTCTTTGTTAAAGTTCTCGCTGGATTCATCTACACTTCTCCTGAGTTCATTGAGCATCTTTATAGCCAGTGTTTTTAACTCTGCATCTGTTAGATTACTCGACTTCATTATTTCTGAATCTCTGTTCTGTTCTCTCATATGGTTTCTGCTTCTTTGTCTTCCCATTTTGGCTGCCTGTCTGTGTCTGTTTCTATGTACTAAGCAAAGCTCTTAAGTCTCCCCATCTTATTAGTGAGGCTTTGTGTGGTAGGTGTCCAGTGGCACAGTCCTGAGAAGGATTCAGCTACAGGCCAAGCTTAGCCCCAGCCTGTATCCCTCTGGGGCCACTTGTTAAGATTCAGCAAGAAATCCACAGATGCTGTGCTTTTAGTTGTCTCAAGAAACCACACCAGAAACTGAGACCAGCTGCCTTGAGGACTTGCTTTTAAATTTAAAAATGCTGTTTTTAAAGTAAAAAAGCACAATAGCTAGATAAATGGTCAATAATTTCTTAATACTATCAAATATTCTACCAATGTTCAGTTTGCAATTGTCTCAAATGTTGTTTGTATATATGCGTATGATTTACAATTTGCTTGAACCATGATCAAAACAAGATCTCTACATTCTGATTTTTTGGACATGTCTTCTAATTAACTTTACCCTAGTTTCCTCCTCCATCTTTCATTTTTCTTTGAAATTTATTTATTTAAGAAAATAGTTCATTTGTCCTGAAGAGTTTCCCACAATCTTCATTTTGTTGACTGCATTCCCATGGTTCAATTTAACATGTGTTTCTATCCTTTGATTTCTTCCCCTTGTAAATTGCTAATTGAATGTAGAAGCCTGGTCATGTTCAGGGTAAATATTTTGGGGCACAACTTCATGGGTGGTATTGTGATCTTGCATTAAGAGATACATGATGTCTAGTTATCTCTGTTTGTGATGTTAGGAGATATTGAACATCAATAAGTAGATCCATTAATACATTAAGACTTCCAAATGTTGATATTCAAAGTCTGTATATATTCATCAGATGTTTTATTACGACTTTTTCACTTATTAGTTGGAATACTTTTGTAAAGAACCCTTCTTATCTATTATTTAGTTACTCAATGGCACCATTAATAAAGAAAAAAACTGAATAAATGATAATTCATTCCCTTTATTTAGCAGTTCTCAAAATAATAAATTGTTCAACTGCATCTTCTAACAGTGACTAATTTTTAGTATTTTTATGAACTGGTATTGACTTAAACATATTGATATGACACATAAATTACTCCATCTTTGGCCAGTGGGAAGCTCTTACAAAGTTGGCTTCTAAGCCCTTTTGACAGGACCTCGTTGGGCTTTGATAATTCTCTGTTTGGTTACAGGCCGCCCAGACATGGAATTGGCCAATTCTCCAGGGAATCCTAGTTTCTTTTAGTGGGAAATAACTTCAGTCTCAGTACCAGCATAATTTTTACTAGTCATTGTGTTTAGGCCTTGAAAATGGACAGAACTAGAAAATACTTTTTTTTCTAAGATAAATTCATTCTGAGTTTATAATGACATTTCCAATTCAAATTCAGTGTTTATACTTAACTTCTGTCTTACATCTGTATTTTCTTTTTCCCATGCTAAGAATCCTGGTTCTCAGTGACATTGGGAATGATACTAGAACATCGCATCATTAACTCATTTTCTTCATCCCATGATACACATTCAACAGTCTCAGAATAACAATAACAATACTACTACCAACAATATGATTGACATAAAGTTTAAAAATTTTTAAGCAGTTCTTTTTGTCTTTAGGGTATGTCCCACTGGGATAAGCAATCAAATTACTGTTTTAAATTCACTTTATAGTTCCCTTCTGTGTGTCTTTGCCACTAAATTGCTTCGCAGTTAAGTTCATCTGTTTTATTATTATTTTTTCAGTGTTTAAGAGTTTTAGACAATTAACTGGAGTTTTCTCCAGATGGTGTGGTTTGTGTTTTGTTTTGTTCTGAAGATTAGGCCATTTCTAGAAACATAAGATCAGGTTTGTGGAGAAGTCTGAAAAATCACATTTTTTTTTTTTCCTGGCTGGTGGGAGATAAGGGATACCGGATTTTCTCCTCAACCCACTACTGTCCAGGAAACACTTTGGCCCCTACTTGTTTAGTGGTTCCATCTGCTAAGTCGCAGTCTTGGGTGACCTCCACGGACTCCATGTGTAGGTGGGTTGGCCATGGCCTACTATACCACTTTATGTTTGCTTCTTGCTAGAAACTAGATTAGAGAGAAACCTAACTATGGTCTCAGTTGGACGACCTCAAGGACAATACTATAAACAGGCCAGTTACTCTATATAACATGAAGGATTATGACCTTGGAGCTCTTAACCCCATGATACAAAATCACATCAAACTTCATATTTCTACTAGCTGTTCGGGCATGTCTACTCTTATTTTCTCCTAGTTCCCGTTCTGTCCAGACCTTGAAAATACCACATCCTCTGTGGTACTCAAAAACAACTGACTATGAATCTAAGTATTATATGAGTGAGGTACTATATTCCTGGTGATACCAACTCCAATTCCTGGTCACCTGTGAGGGGCACAAGCTGGAGGACACCCATGGGAACTGGACTACTGCCCCAAGCACTTTAATATCTCTAGGAATTGGCTAGCCCTGGAAGGAGCAGTCTCTACAGGGTCAGCAAGGCCCTAGATGTCAAAGCATCAGAAAGACAAAAAATAAAAAGGCACGATTAATATATTCTATGGACCAGGGTTCAGAACTCTACTAAAACATGCACTTATTTATTGACATGTTATTTTCCTCTGCTGGTCTGGAAATTTTTTTTTTAATATAATTAATTTGTCTTAATATCTTCAGCACTTAGCACAGTACATTCTAGCCCATTATAAGCAGCCAGAACCAGCTGGTTGCAATGGAGAGTAGCAGATGGTGACAAGAAAGCAATGGTGGTTGTTCTAGCAGTATTCTCCTTCTTCTGTCCACATGTAAATGCAAGAACCTTCCTGGTTCTATCCTGTACATTGTCTCCTGACATAAGCTTATTTGTGACTATGGCCCCATTGTCGTAATAAGCAGATAACTCCATTCTCTAAATTCCCAACTCCAGGTTCTCCATCTCCTTTATCCTATCAATCATTCTGTCCTACTGATTCAATCTTTTAAATATATGGTGAACGGGTCTGTTGCACCATCTTCACTGCTAATCTCCTACACAAGCCACCATGCCCTCTCACCTAGATATAGTAACAACCTCCTAATTGGCCTTTCTCTCTTCAATTTTCTCTGCAATGTAGACATACTTTCATTTAAGTCATAGAATCAGGGCTTACTCAGATAAGTCTTTAAATTTAAAATCTCTCATAATTTTAGAATCCTAAATCAGTTCTAAATACAGAAAAAGACATAGATAGCTTTCCTCTGTCCACATCTGTGCTTATTGACTTGTCTCAATTAGCATGTATTCCTATTGTATTTGAAAGGAAAATACAATAAGCTATATTAAATGGAGCATACTCACCTCTAAGTGGCATGAAAAGAGACTCGGAAAGAATCACCAGAGAAAAGGAGAATGTTATTACGGAAGCCAAGGCAAGAGAGTGGTTCAAAATAGAGGGGTGGTAAACAATGTCAAGTGCTGCAGAGAGCATTCAAGCTGGATGACAACTCAATAGCACCAAAGAATTTGCTAACTAGGAAGACTCTGATGACCATGGCAACTGTTCATTAAGGGGGAATCGGAGCAAAGTGACTGCAGTGGGCTGTCAAATGAGCGGAGTGTGAACAGGTGGAGATAATGAAATTTGGCTGTGAAGAATAAGAGAAAGATATGGCAGTAGCTAGTGGAGAATGTTTTTGACAGAATATTTTTAAGGGTAGGAAAGGTGAATGGTTTAATAAACAGTTATACTGGTCAATATGCTGAAAGAAACCAATGGGCGAGACTGTGATGTCTTACTATCTCTTTAACAGGCTTTAAACAATGTGGGAGAAGGCCTTCCTTCACTTTATCAGTGACAGGGATGACAAGTAGACATGAGTGACAAGGATAGTGAGGTTGAGAGGCTGCAACAGCCAGGCTATTAGAGCACAGTGTAGGGAGAAGTGCGTAAAACTAGGCAGGAAGAAAGAGATGACAAGGCTAGAACCGGAGCAGAGAACATGACCTCTTGGACTGGGAAGGTTGGTGCCTCTATCTTCAGAAAAGCTGAGGTTGAGAAATGTTTTTAAAAACCATCTTAGTTATCGGTATTTATGCATATTCCATCCTCTTTGGATTGTGTGCTTTTTAACTGTGACTCACAGTAAGAAATACATTTTACATTGTGACCTAATAAAATGTATATAAAAAACAAATATTTCACAAAATTATATTCTTGCTATCCATGATAAAGTCTAAAAAAGTTCATATTAAATACTATTAATATTTAAATATTATATAGAGAAACTCTAAACAAATATACAAAAACAAAAATTGGGAAAATTTGGGACTTGAAAAATATGAATCTCGTTTCTAGGTTCATACAACCTGCTTAGTACTTTCCTCAAAGACAACCAACAAAATTGGTTATAGGTAGTTCCAATATTTAAACCAACTATTTTTAAAGGTCAGTCTATTATTTACAATAGAAAACTAAAAATAACCCAATATAAACTTAACCCAATAGAATGGCCATTAAGAGAGAACTGATAAGATTAACTATGGTATATACATACAATGGAATACCATACAGATGTCAAAAGAAACAAAGACTACATTTATGTATCTCTATAGAGTGATATCTTGGACATATCAGTAAATGAAAAAAAGCAATCCAAAAAAGTGTTTGATACACTAGAGGGGTGGAAAAGCTAGAGGAAACAGGAGCAGAAGCTAAAACTTTCTGATATCTTGTTCAATACATTTCACTTCGGAATCATGTAAACATTTTATATAATCATAAAATATGTAATTTAGAAAGACAATCCCTAAAAATCAAAATCAAAATGAAATAAATAAACCTACCTATATATTGAGTTGGTGGCATAATCATACAAATATGCATCATTTCAAATGAGTTCAAAATGCTGAAATTTAACTGTATATTCATAGTGGGATATACCCTAAAGATGAATAACTGAAAAAAAACCTTAAACTGTTTTCATTAATTATAATGTTTCTGTTAGTGCCAGTATTGTTATTCTAAGATTGTGGTGTGTGCATTGTGGCATAAAGCAAAGAGTGATTATGTTGGTTTTTCAGGGTGAGGAAAAAAAGTAGAGATAGACTAAGATAGATGAAGTTAAGTAAACATCTTGTAATATTGAATTTGAATCGAAATATCACTATAAACTCATGATGTATTTTATCATTAAAAAAAAAAAAGTATTTCCTAGCTATGTTTATTGAAAAGGCTTAGAAACAAGGCCCAATCAAGCAACAGTGAGCATCCTACCCAGACTGTAGTATCCAAAATTCAATTCATACACAAAGAAACTAGAGTTCTTCAGAGAAGTGATTGATTCCATTTCTGGAGCAGAAAATATGTAAATTGAGCCTGAAACATATCAAAAAATAAGAAAGCCATTAAAGACTCCTGAGGGTTTGTTAAAATAGCCCATGAACCAATGTGAAGAGGCATCCATTGCCTAAAAGTGTCCATAAGAATAATGCAATTATTTAAAATATCTGAAATATGTTCACAAGTTTACAATGATCCTTAAAGAAAACAAAACTTATTAGTCACTTTTGGGAGATGCTAGGGAACCAAATCATTATTTTGAACTCTGGTAATTAAAAGCGGGGAAAGCAAGCATTTATCCCGTGTTTCTGATATAAATTGTACCTCAGAGTAAACAAAGAATTGATAAGACGTTTCTCTTTATAGAAATATTCCAGCTAATAAATGAAGAAGAATGATGTAAAACTGCCATTTTGCAAACAACAATGAAACAATGGATCTCAGTACTGATTACCAATGACTGCTAATATCACATAAAGAGAGACAACCAGACATTATATACCTCCTAATAGAAACATACAACTGTTTACATATCGACTCTTCCCCCTAAAAAAAATCAAACCTCAAACTGATCAAGCCTCCAGATCTAACCACCAATTTATAGTAAATAAAGGGACAGAGGAACATGGTAAGCAACACTATGGGGAGACAATCAGCAAAATCCAAAATCCAGACAGATCTGACATAACTGGGAGAGCTAGTTAAGCAATCCATGGAATCAGTTGCCCCTGCATCTGGTGCTGGGCCTGAAGTTATGGAGACTGACAATTGGAAAGAGCAGGAACAAACTGAAAGACATGTTGGTCTCTCTGATCAGCCTCTAACTTTGATGATGTGGATGATCTACAGAAAAACTCGTGCACTTCTTAACAGAGCTGTACATAATCCTGGTCCATTAATCGTGTCCAGCAGCTAAACTTGAACTTGCCTCCATATTTTTCATTTCATCATTTTTACCAGTAAGTAATCAATTTAAAGCATTTTGTACAGTTCAGTGAATGTCACAATTAATGTGACAATGTTACAATTGTCACAAACTCAAAATACATTGCATTGATAATAATGCCTTTCCTGAAAAACTCACATACACTCCAAAGATTAAAGAGCATAAACTTGATCTTTTAGGGCAGCATTTCAGAACCAACTCAGCTGTCTGTTTTTCATAATTTTTAAATGAGATTTATTATTGAATGTCTTCTCATGATTCATGCTCAGCTTTCTTTTATTCACCCAACAACATATCAAGCCCTAACCTTATGTCAGGCACTGTGTTAAGCACTGAAAAGATGAGAAATAAGAAAGATATGATTCCTACCTTCATATAGCTGACTGTCTCAAAAGGGAGACAGAAAGAAAACAAATAATTGCACAAAGAATGCTGCAATACTTTTCTATTCAGCTACATTTTTATTTTCATGATGATTTCCACATTGTTAGCCTTCTCTAGTTCCCTGTATTGTTTGCACTTGACTCTTTCTAGTCTATGTTCTAAGTCTTTTTGTTTTTCTTGCATTGTTTTTGTTTTGTTTGTGTAAATACTTTGAGATTTAGAGATTTAGGTTTCTAGGATGGTGTTTCCTCTCAATTACTTATTTGCTCAGTGACATCCATTCATATTTTTATTATTTTTCTTGATGTCTTTGACTCATTTATTCATACCCCAAATATTAAAGGCCTGTTTGTTTCAGGTACTATGCTGGGCATATGGATATAGAGCTTGGACAGAGTTTCCACCTGAGGCAGGAAATGCTCTTTAGTGAAGGAGTATAGACACTGATGTCAAGTAAACTGCATCTAGAATGGTAACTTCGCCTCTTACTAGTTGGGGCCTTACTTGATAAATTACATAGTCACTTGATAAATTACATAGTCTCTTGACCTCTTTTCCTCCTGAGGATGAGAGTACTACTCACACGACTAAGACAGTACGTGGAACTTGGTAGAGCCTTAATACATGTTTATTCTCTTAATTACAGAAATCAGTGAGAAATTAACAATTAAACCAACACTTTCAAAACAGTGTGAAAGGATTAACATAAATGTATATATGTGTATATATATGTACATTTGGTTGTGTGCGTGTATGTGTGTGTGTGTGTGTATGAGATGCTTTGTGAATGAAGAAGTGCCACCTATCCTAGGCTGGCATCTTGAAAAGTTTCCCATAGAATAGTAGGAGAAAGGAGTACAAAAGCTGCTGGGAGAATCTATGAATTGGAGAGCAAAGTCTGAAAAAATATATTCCATATTATGACTATTTTATATTTAGAAAAGTGAGAAAACTATTATTTTCTTAATTCAAACTACCAAAAGTAAATACAAAAGCATCCTCAATGGTAGGGATATTCAGAAGATAGGTTATATATTCCATATGTCAGCAATTTTCAAAGGAGAATAATCAGAGTCTCGGGGAAAGGTCGGTATGAGATGTTTATACATTGAAGGATTCTGAGTGAGGGCATGACAAAGGCAGATTTGTTTTTCTAAAGCACCTGTAAATTCCTTCCACAGTCATGATTTCTTATTTAATGTCTAGGAAAGTGATAAGTGTGGGGTTATAGACCCTGGCCTGAGTCTTAGCTGGTATTGGTGCTCCTGCCATCGTACATGCCCTTTCCCCATGCTGACTTTCTCTCTTAGAGATTTCAGTACTTACTGATTGCACTACTGGACCCAGATAGTTGTGCTGTTTTGAAGTTGATCTTACGGAATTGTTAACCTTTAAAATGTCATCGTTTTCTTTTTTGGGTGAGTGTATCTAGGAAGTTTCCAGTTCTGAGTTTACTGGGAGGCAGCCAAAGGAAGTAAAAAAGAAAATCTTAGGTTTGTAGTTTCAAGTACTTGCTTCTGTACCATGTTCTGCCTGACTCTGAACAAGTTACAAACTCTCTTTTCTTCAGTCTCTTCACCTGAAACATGGCACTAATAATATTCACTGTGTAAAATTGTTTTGGAGATTATAGAAAATGTTCTCTATGTGCCTGAATCACAGTCACAGTAGGTATTCAATAATAGTAAATGTTGCAGATGTTGTCAGTGCCCCACCCGTATGCCTTCCCCACTCATTGTTCCATACAACCAACAGCTTCTCACTGCAAGCACCTGTGCCTCTCTGCCTGTGCACTTTCTCCAGCCACAGAAGCATAATCAATCCTTGCTTGGGGAAGCCTGGAAATGCCAAGAAGTTAATGCTCCCAGGAACAGACCTTTTAACCAATAATAAATGGGAGTTGGTAGATTAAAACTCCTTTCTTGTCCTCTGAAACAAAATGAAACCTACTCTACTTATTCTTTCACGGCTCCACAATAGATTGTGACTCAGTCTTCTCCAGTGGTAGCTTCATATTAAAGCACCTTGTATTGGCTTCATTCCCTTCTTTCCCCACACACCTACCTGTGATCACCTCCCGTATAAACTGCTTGACTCAAATCCTTGTCTCATGATCTGCTTCTGGGGACCCCAACTGAAAACAGTAGTTGTTACTCATTCATTCAATAATTATTGAGGGCAGACAATATGTCAGGCATTGCTTCTTATTATCTGTTTCATTTCTTGTAAACCCCTATGCCCAGGGTTTCTGGTTTCTTGACTTTTTAAGAATTATATTATTAAATTTTTTTTAATGTAAGAAAGTCTTTCCATAATCTCACCAGTTTAGTACAAACATTGTTTTTATTTCTTCCCATTCCCTTCCATTCTTTATCCATGTGTACTTACATTTTATAGTTGCAGTTATAGATACAATCTAGTAGTCCAGGATTATTTTTTCCAACATCTCATGTTCCCTAGCCTTCAAAATTAAAGTGTTCAAAATTAACACTTTAATGGCTACATTATATTCCATTACTCCATTGTAGGATGTTGTGATGGTTAATTTCATGCGTCAACTTGACGTGTGCCCCCTGTGTGCAGCCGAACAGGCAATGGTGCTCAGAGTGAGCAGATCCGTCAAGGTGAAAATCCGCTCGCGAACCTGGCCCCTTTAAGAGGCTTCTGCCGCTACCATTGCCTCTGTCTCACTCAACCACTGGAGATCAGGCAGCCCCGTGTCCTCACCCCATCCCACTCTCTGCTGCGGCAGAGTGACCTCTTGGATTTCTCCCTAGTTGCATGGCTTGTTCATCTAGATCCCTGGCGATTTTTCCTTGCTGTTTGCTCCTTGTTTCCATCACAGCCTTGATTTGGTTGCCAGAGGGATGAACAGAGCCTCTATCATCTATGCCATTTTCCCTCCCATCAGTTCTATTTTTTTTTAACGACTGCAGCACCTAGTATTCTTAGGTGGTCTCCCATCCAAGTACTAACCAGGCCTGACCATGCTTAGCTCCCAAGATTAGACGAGATCGGGCACGTTCAGGGTGGCATGGCTGTAGACTAATAAGTCTATTAAAACACACACTATTGCTTCTGCTTCTCTTGAGAACCCTTATATGGACATGTAGGTTTTTAATTTTTTTCCAGTTATGGCCTTCTACATAAAGTCTTTATGTCTATAATCTAGTCTTTTTGTTTTTAATTTTATTTATTTCAAATGAGCAATATGTAAACATTGTACAAATTGAAAAAATTTTCCTTCCTTCACAATGAAAATCGCTGTTATAAATTTCTTGTATACCCTTCAAAAAGTAGACTATGCCTATACCACACCATAGGCAGCATACTACCCACACTGTTCTGTGCTTTTTTTCATTCACCTTGGTCTTTTTTCAGGCCAGCATGTACTGCCTCAGTGCTTCTGACAGGCTTGTTCCCTCAGATCTTTTTGCTACTATTTTTTATGGCAATATCTCACCAGCAAAGGGATTCTCTCTTCCAGGCAGACAAATCAATATCTTCATTCTCCCCTCATTCATTCAGTCACACTTTTAGCCACTTGACAAATGTTTACTGAGCGTTTACTATGTGCTGAGCACTGTGCCGACTCATGGCATTGAATGGTGAACAAAACAGGCCACGTCTCTGCCCTCATGGAGCTCAGTCTAGGGAAACAGAAGCATTGAATCAGAAATTTCAGTTAAGCCAGGTGAGGGAAGTGATGAAGGACATTTGTGGTACAATGGACAGCCACACAGGAGGGAGATCCTGGCCTATAAAGGCTTTCTGAAGGAAGTGTCACCTTGCTGAGACTGAGAGAATGAGGAGGAGTTAGCCAGGTGAAAGGACTTGGGAAAGGTGTCCTTGGCAAATGATGAGAGGGAGATGGCAGGAGAGAGAGTGGAGGGAAAAAGAGAAAGCTTAATATACAGAAAATTTAGTGGGCTGGAGAAATGAGGCCAGCAAAGTTGGCAGTGCCAGGCCATGAAGGCCTCATGGATTTAGTCTTAGGGGCAAAGAAAAACCACTAAAGGGCCTGCTTTTTGGTAATTCCTTCAGTTTTAAGTTTATCTGTTCATCCTTTTCTGTCTTTTAGTTATTTAAATACTTTTTGTTGACTTTTTTTACTGTTTTCTGCATTACTTTTTGTGTTTGTTCTAGGGATTAGAGTAGGCATACTTAACTTTTAACAGTATAATTTAGAGTTCATGTTGTATCACTTTATGTAAAAGGTAGAACCTTAAAACCACACAGGTCCATTTACCTACCCACTCCACCATCCTTAACGCTATACTTGTCATATATATATAAAACTTCTGTATACATTATAAATACTGCTAGAAATTGTTATAATTTAGTTTTTAAACAGTCTTATTTATGTTAAATTAAGAGGAGAAAAATAATCTTTTATACTTATGAAAATATTTATCATTTCTAATGCTCTTCATTCCTTCCTAAAGATGAGTTTTCATTTCAGTATCATTTTCTTTCAGCCTGAAGAACTTCGTTTAGCATTTCTAGTAGTGTAGCTCTATTGGTAAAAATAATTATCCTAGTTTTTAAAACATTTTAAAAAAACTTTTTAAAAATTAAGTTTATTAGGGTAACAGTGGTTAATATAATCATATAATTTTCAGGTGTACATTATAATTTGATATCTGTATATTCTATTGTGTGTTTAGCACCCGAAGTCTAGTTTCCCTCAGCTACCATATATTTGATCCCCTTTACCCACTTCACACTCCCCCTACCTCCCTATATTTGAATCTAAGAAATCTCAAGATAATCTGTTTTCGCTTATGTTATTCAGTGAACTCAAACAAGAAGTAAAAATCTAAAGGTAGACATGGCTTACTAACATGTTTTTGAATGGACCAGTGAATGAAATCACGGCATGTGCAAAGACTACCACAAAACTCATGTATCAC
>NW_006494611.1:4092917-4113159 GCF_000325575.1 Pteropus alecto | reverse complement strand
GGTCCTCTGCCCATTTTTTGATTGGATTGTTTGTGCTTTTTTGTTGTTATTGAGTCACATGAGTTTTTTTGTATATTTTGGATATTAGGCCCTTATCAGAGGCGTTGCTTGCAAATATATTTTCCCATTCAGATGGTTGTCTCTTTACCTTGTTGACAATTTCTTTTGCTGAGCAGAAGCTTTTTAGTTTGATGTAGTCCCATTCATTTATTTTAGCTTTTACTTCCCTTGCTTTTGAAATCAAATTCATAAAATCCTCTTTAAGTCCAAAGTCCTTGAGTTTAGTTCCTATGTTTTCTTCTATGCATTTTTTAGTTTGTTTTTTTTTAAATCTGGAAAAGTCATCCTTTCATTTTTATTATTAAAGGATATTTTTTGCTGGATATATAATTCTGATTTGGCAATTTTTTTTTTATAAAAAAGTTGTTTTCACTATGAACAATAATACACCAACAAATTAGATAACCTAGAATAAATGAATAAATTCCTAGATACACACAACCTACCAACACTGAAGAAACAGAAATTCTGAACGGACTGATTACTAATAAAGAGATTGCTCAGAAATCAAAAACATTTCAACAAATAAAAGTTCAGGACCAGATGGCTTCACTGATAAATTCTGCCAAAGATTTAAAGAATTAATATCAATCTTTGTCAAACTCTTCCAAAAAAAGAGGAGAAAAGAACACTTTCAAACTCATTTTATGAGGTTAGCATTACCCTGATACCAAAACTAGACAAAGACACTATAAAAAACAAAATTACAGACCAATATCCCTGATAAACATAGACACAAAAATTTTCAACAAAACATTAGCAAAATAAATTCAACAATAATTAAAGGATCATATACCACGGTCAACCGGGATTGACCCTTGGGATACAAGGATGGCTCGACATTCACAAATCAAAAAATGTGATACATCACATTAACAAAATGAAGGATAAAAATCAAATAATCATCTCAATAAATGCAGAAAAAAAATTTGACAAAATTCAAAATCCATTTTTGATGAAAACTGTTTATATGATATGATTCCCATTATATGATAAAAAAGTGGGTACAGAGGAAATGTATTCCAACATAATAAAGGAAATATATAACAAGCCAACAGCTAATGTCATACTCAATGGTCAAAAACTAAAAGCTTTTCCTCTAAGATCAGGAACAAGACAAGGAGGCCTATTCTTACCACTATTATTTAACATAATACTAGTCAGAGCAATTGGGCAAGAAAACAAAGTAAAAGGAACTAAATTGGAAAAAAAGAAGTAAAACGGTCTCTACATTCAGATGACATGATATAGAAACTCTAAGGACTCCACCAAAAAACTGTTAGAACTAATGAACAGATTCAGCAAAGTTGCAGGATACAAAATCAATATACAGAAATCAGTTATATTTCTATACACTAATAATGAACTACCAGAAAGAGAAATTAAGAAAATAATTCCATTAATAAAATTGCATCAAAAAGAGTAAAATACCTAGGAATAAATTTGATGAAGGAGGTAAAGGTTCTATACACTGAAAACTATAAAATACTGATGAAAGAAATTGAAGAAGACACAAATAAATGGAAAGATATTTCACTTTCATGAATTGGAGGAATTAGTATTGTTAAAATGTCTATACTACCCAAATTGATCTACAGATTTCATGCAATCCCTATCAAAATTCCAATAGTATTTTTCACAGAAATAGAATAAGCAATTCTAAATTTTGTATGGAAGCACAAAAGACCCCAAACAGCCAAAGCAATGTTAAGAACAAAGCTGAGGCATCACATTCCTGATTTCAAATTATATTACAAAGCTATAGTAATCAGAATAGTATGGTATTGGCATAAAACAGACCCATAGATCAATAGAAACAGAATAGAGAGCAAAGAAATAGACCCATCCATGTATATTCAATTAATGTATAACAAAGGAGCCAAGAATACACATTGGAAAATGGAAAATCTCTTCAATAAATAGTAGTAGGAAAACTGGACAGCTACATGCAAAAGAATGAAACTAGACCCCTATCTTACACCATACACAAAAATCAACTTGAAATTTGTTAAAGACCTGAACCATAAAACTCCTATAAGAAAACATAGGAGGTAAGTTCCTTGATGTTGATCTTTGACAATGCTTTTTTTTCCTTCTGGATTTGACACCAAAAACAAGACAGAAAGCAAAAAAAGAAAAAAAAGATAAGAAAAAAAAAAGAAAAAAAAAGAAAAAAGTGGCTCTACAAAAACTAAAAAGGTTCTGTACAGCAAAGGAAACTGTCAACAAAATGAAAAGGCAACATATGGAATGGGAGAAAATATTTGCAATTCATATATCTGAAAAGGAGCTAATATCTAAAATATATTTAAAAACTCATACAACTTGATAGCAAAAAAAAAAAAAATCATCTAATTTTAAAATGGGCAGAAGAACTGAATAGAAATTTTTCCAAAAAAGACATACAAATGACCAACAGGTACACAAAAAGATGCTCAACTAATCATCAGAGATATGCAAACCAAAACCACAATGAGATGTCACCTCACACCTATTAAAATGGCTATATCAAAAAGACAAGAAATAACAAGTGTTGGAGAGGATGTGGAGAAAAGGAAACACTTGTGCATTGTTGGTGGTAACGTAAATTGGTGTAACCACTGTGAAAAACAGTATAAAGTTTGCTCAAAAAATTTAAAAAAGAACTACCATATGATCCACCAATTCCACTTACCTGAAGGAAACAAAATTACTATCTCGAAAAGCTATCTGCACTCCCATGTTTATTGTGGCATCACTTAACAATAGCCAAGACATAAAAACAACCTAAGAGTCCACTGATGAATGAATGGATAAAGAAAATGTGAGGTAGATATAGATAGATATAGATATAGATATAAATGTGGTAGGTATATATATATATGTATGTATATGTATATATGGTATGTGTGTAAACATGTAAACACAATAAAATAATATTCAGCCATAAAAAAATGAAATCTTGCCATTTGTGACAACACGGATGGACCCTGAGGGCATTATGCTAAGTGAAATAGGTCAGAGAAAGACAAATATTGTATGATCACACTTATGTGTAGAATCTAAAAACAAAACAAAATCTAACTCATAGACGCATCAAACAGATTAGTGCTTGTCAGAGGCAGAGGGTAGAAGGACAGTGAAATGGGTGAAGGTGGTCAAAAGATGCAAAGAAAAAATGTTTCACTGTCTCCATCGTTTTTATTAAAGGTCAACAGTCACTTGAATCATTGTTCCCCTGTATGAAATGTTTTCGTGATTTCCCCTTTATCTTTTTTCAGCAGTTTAACTACATTGTTTCTAAGCATGGTGATTTTCTTTACATTTACCCTGCTTAAATTTCACTGACTTTCTTTAACATGTAAATGTATATCTTTTGGCACATATAAAAATTTTTAGCTATTACTTTCTAAAATATTTTTTTTACCTTATTCTTTCTTCTGATAATACATATATTGGATTTTTATATTATCCCATAAGTCCTTAAAGTTTTAATTAATTTATTTTTCAATATCTTTTCTCTTTGTTCTTCCGATTGGATAATTTCAAGCTTACTGGGTCTTTCCTCTTTCATCCAAAATTTGCTGTTAAATCCATCCAGTGAATTTTTTATTTTGGATATTGTATGTTTCAGTTCTAGACTTTCCATTTAGTTCTTTTTTTTATAGTTTCTATGTGTCTCCTGGGAATCTCTACCTCTCCATTCATTACTTCTTTCAACGTGGTTTTTAAATCCTTATCTGCTAATTTTCACATGAGTCTTCTCACCATTGGTCCCTGTTGTCTTTTCTCTTGATAATGGGTTACATTTTCCTTGATCTTCAAACTGTATCTTGGACCGTATAAATGCTGTTTTGTAGAGACTCTGGGTTTTGTTATATTTCTCTAAAGAAAGTGTGTATGTGTATGTGTGTGTGTGTGTGTGTGTGTGTGTGTGTGTGTGTGTGTGTGTTTTAACAAGCAATTTATTGAATTTGAACTGTAAACTCTATCTTTTAGATGTTAGCTCAAATATCAATTTAATTATCTCATTCTTAGCTCAAGTCTGTCCAACGCATATATGGCTCAGGGATCAACCAGAGATTTAGACAGAATTTATACAGAGAATTAAGGACTCTCCCCCTGAGTCTCTCCTTTATGAAATACACCCTCCTCCTGCTAGCACCTGAGTGTCCCTGAACTTTATTCTGTGGTGCTTTAGACTGGAATGACAGTAAGTATCTTCTCTGTGTTAGTCACCCCATGAAGTGCTGACTGTGGCTTGTTCTCAGTCAAAAGCTCTAAAAGTGAAAAGTTACCATGTGATGTTGACTCTTTTCCAGAATCTGCCTCCTTTAGATTACTTTCCAATGTCTTTAAGTCTGGTGCTTTTGTATTTTGTCCAGTTTGTAGTAATCTGTGGGAATATTTAATCTGCTAGGAGCTACTCAGCCAAATGCCCTATGATCTATTCTTTTGAATAATATGCTTAGGATAAATTTTCAGAATTGGGCCTTATGAATAAAGCTCTAAAAATATTATGTTTCATAGTGTGCTTGCTTATAAATAGTTCTTATTAATTATTAATGAATATTTAGAAAATATCATTTAAGTTTATTTATTTCATTGTTCGGGTTGAAATAAGTTTCTTTGATTTTTTTCCTCTTCTTCCATTCATTTATTTTGGTAATTTCATTTAGTGTGTTTGCTCTGAGTATACGATCATATTAAAAAAAAGTGTTAACATTTTTTATTAAATGACAGAAGATAGAACATGGGAGAAAATGTTTCTATCTCTCTGAATTTTCATCCTAAATAAGCAGATGCCCTAGGATGTTGGACCATAGAAAAGAATTAAATTACAGAAGAATATATTTAATGATTTGGAAAATAGTTCATGGTGTACTGCAAAATATACTTTATTAAAAAAAGTATGATCTCATTTTTGCGAAAAAAAGAAAAAAAAAGGTGGAGGGGGTATTAATGTGGGACCAGTGGTTGGACTCCAAGGTACAGTTTACAGGCTGAATCATAGTTCTTCAAAGCCCACACAAGGTGCTCACAGTGACTCAAGGCCTTCCAGCTCCAGCCTCAAAGGCCGTTGAGCCTAGAACCTTCTACCCTTTACATTCACACCCTTGCTGTGGCCTCATGAAGGGCAGAATGCATTTCTGTGTGCCAAAAGAAAAGAACTTCCTTTTGAACTCTGGAGACCAGCCTATTTCTTCTCTTTTCCTCATCATTCATCCCTTTTCTGGGCCTGGCCCACATCAACTGTTTTTTCCAACCCTAGACTTGAGAGATTTGGGGTTTCTGTTCCTTTTTCCTCAGAATTTTGTGCCTTTCTATGTGAATTTCTCCCTCTTCATTGGAGACTAACTCTCATACTAAGCAATGGGGTACTTGGTATTAAATAAAAGACTTTGTTATATACTTTTCCCAGGTATGAGGACCTGTAGACCCTACAACATTGGCATAACCAAATTTGGATTCTTATTGACATATCAAGAGATACAGTTTTGTTAGTTAATAAAAAATCCTTATGTTTCATATCAATCAGCCATAATAATTCTATATAAGATATAACAATCTACAACTTAATGACTTGAAACCATAATCATTTATTTTTCACAAAGTATCTTTACACTGGCAGACTTTTAAGCTTTTAAGCAGCAGGTTGGGTCTATATTTGCTTCATATGTATTTCTCATTCTCCTTGTACCAGATGTTACCTGAAGCATATTAGTCTCATGGCAAAAGGATGGAGTACCAGAAAAGAGGCCCAATTGTGCTAGCTCATTTTAAGTCTCCCCTTTCATTATTTTCACCCTCAACTCATTGGCCAAAACAAATCACATGGCCAGGCCTAGAATCAGGTTCATGGGATACATTCTATCCATTATGAGGCCATAGCAAGGGTGTGAATATAAAATACTCCTACAGGGCAGTGAATAACTGGGGCTAATAATTCAATCAACCACACTTAGAGTACTGTATTTATGTTTCTTTTACAATTTAAATAATATTCAGCAGCTGTTAGAGCACAGACTTCATAGTCCAGTAGACCCGGGTTTGAATATTTATTCTAGCACTTTACTAGCTATGAGAACTTGGGCAAATTATTTCACTTCTCTGAATCATGGTTCCTAATGCTTCCTCATAAATCATCTACAATTCCATCACCCAGATTTAAACCCTGTAAATAGTTTGGTGTGTGTTTTTCTAAGCATGTATTAATTTTTCTTGCAAATTTGGAATAACACAATATGTTTTTTAAAAAGATCCTAACTTCCAAATAGTATTTCCTCAGATAGCAAAAATTTTTTGAAAGAACAAATTCTTTTCTGCTCCCCTCCTCAATTCTTGTTAGAGTCGAGGCCCTGCTGGTAATGGGGGCAGAGGTCAGGGTTTCAGGCTGTGCTCACGTCAGCATCACATAAAAATGTTGGTAAAGATATGGATTCTGAAGTCCCCCCAGAGCTGAAAAGACAGAACCTCTCAGCCTGAGTCTCTAGGGTGAGACACCTATCTCCAACCCTCACCTTCAGGATGATCTAATTCATAGTTGGTGGAGGTTAAATTCCTATCAGGACCCAAGCCACTCCTGCTTTCCATCCTGGAAGTCATGGATACTCAGAGTGATTATCCAGATATTTTAAACTGACTGCCAGGGTCAGGAAAAGGCATATCTTTTAATTTCTGCATAATTTTTATCATATGGCTGTAACAACTTGTTTTCCCTTTGCTGGGCATTCAGGTTGTTTCCAATTTGTTACTATCTCAAATAAATAATGTTGCAATAAACATATATAAATCTCTGCCCACATTTATGATTATTCCAGTGGAAATAATCCTAGAAGTATGATCACTGAGCCAAAGGGTACAAACATTTTGAAGGCTCTAGATAGGTACATTGCCAAACTACTTGACAGAAAGGTTATATCAATTTATTCTCACACAAGTATAATCTTTAGAAGGTGTTCTTAATGTTTTTAGATGCAACTCCAAAGTTGTTGTTTTCATTTAGGGTGAGAATATGAAACTGTCACAGAATAGAACTGAATGTGGAACTTAAATTTCTTTTAAAAACTGAAGTTGAAGAAGCAAAAAAAATTTTCTGATATGAAAGATGATCTAATTTTTATTAAATGTGCTAAGAATTGATGTCCTATGGAATAGTGCTTATAGAAAACAAACTGCAAGGCTAAGGAAGTCTTGAAAGTAATCTTCAGAGATTTCCTGGTAAAGAGAAATGAATGATGAATAGAAGAGAGAAGTCGGAAATAAAGTAGAATCTCTATCAATTCACTTCTAAGAAAAAAGAAACAAAATGACAAAATGAGCATAAACTAGAAAATAACTCGAGAACAATATAGAGGGATTTAAAAAAGATATTGGAAGGAAAAATGATATAAGGGGAAAACACCTTCTGTTCTAATAAAAATTTGGGGGAGACACAGAGGTAGATCCTAAAAAACTCTGAAATCACTCCTTAAATTGACACTGATTTGAAAAGGATGAAAACACTGAAGATGAAGCTAGAAGTGGTGCTCAGATGGTAGCCTGCAGGCTTCCCCTTATCAGGGTAACCTGAACGTCAGCTGGGTTCTGCTGGCCCCTTCATGCCTGAGCCCTATTGGGCCTAGCTGAGGTCCATTGCCCTACCAAACCTTCTGCTGATTGACGAGGGCATACATTCTGGAGGCCTCTCTGCCTCCCAGCTCTGGCTTTTCTAAGACCACCTCTGTTCCCCAATGTGTCCATATGATTCCCTGCTCCTCTTTCAACAAACTCTTACTCACACAGAACATTAGTGTGTTCAAGTTCTACGATGTGAGGGTCTCGGGGAAGGTCACATTGCTCTTGATACTATAAAGCACTGAAAATTACATGTTAGGCTTTCTGCTTTGTAAACATCCTTTTGATCATTCCCTACTGGAGGTTTCTCACTGGCTTTACCCCATTCAGGGGCCTTATGCTAACAATCATCCCCTAGTCCTTCTTTCTCTACTTCTTACTCATCTACCCTGTAGGGAATACCTTCTCCCCACCCCACCCCCAAGACAAATTAATTTCCTGCTTCTGCAAGTGCAGCCTTTTGGCCCTCTTTGGTTGACTGAGCCCTAGCCAGTTCTTATGCCCTAGGGGCTTATCGTGGTATTTCCGGAAACAAAGACAGCTACTTTCCCAAGAAGAATTCTGCTAATAGATCTTTACCACTGAAAGACACCCCAAAAGATGATTAGATCTAGCTCTCTGCCTTTAACAGGTAACTGAGACACAGAGATTAAATGAATTGCCCCAAGTTCATAAGAATAAAGAAGTGGTGAGGACTAGACTCCAGGTTTTCCATTTCTAAAGCTGTGCCTTTTCCATGTCAGATTTGTTTACCATGTGATGGTGGCCATTCTTTAGTTTCTGATACTAGTTAATAACTTACTTCAGAAAACCTGCTTTGGTCTCTCATAAAAAGAAGCATCTCCATCACCTGCTTTTTGGTTTCAACAGTAGTGTTTAGGAGTAACTGAGTTGGACAATTAAAAATTCTTTACAGCTGAATTCAAAAAGTCAGAGAACATCTAAATATAATAATATTATAGACTTTGTAGATACAGTAACTACCAACCTCTACCTTACCCCCTTCCCTTCTCTCAGAAAAGACAGAGCAGATGAAAAACTTAAGAGTTGGGTATAATGCTAGTTTTAAAATTAAATATTTCCCACTGACTTCCATTATTAATTTGATGATGCCTTATCATAGAAAAAAGGTTTTGCCTGTAAGATGAAAATATTTAACACAGCAATTTTATAAACTAGTCTTTAAAAAAATAATTCAAAGCACAGTTATTCTACTGAACCAAAACCAAAGCAATACTTTACGAAGCTGCAGAAACTCTCCTTTCTCAGACTGGAGCACAATGAAAAAGTGCTCACTGGTGCCCTGCTGGCCTTTACATTTAGTCTTTCAGTCTGGATTTAGCCCAGGATAAATTTCCTTAGAGAGTACAGCAAGAGTTAGCTATTTATTTCATTGACCTGGTAAGGATTGCTAATAGCTCTATGTTAGTTGTTCTTTTAAAAATAGCAACGACCATAAAAAAAACTGCCTATAAGCAGCTGCATGTGTTATTTAAAATTGTCCATCTGAATAATGGCAAAGTTCTGACAAAAACAATAATTTTCTTTTGGGCATGATACTTATTTAGCTGTTCTTTTTGACAGCAATTAGCTAATCAGATCAGCTGCTTCTGGAGACCACTTCTGGTATGATTGCTAAAAATGTCTTTCACATAAAGGAGGGAGATTTTTAAAAAATGTTATCCAGGAGGGAATATATCCAATTTGTCTAAAATGGGAAAATATTATAAGTACATGAAAAGAAATAGAAGTACCTGGGATATAAAAATAGATGTCTCCCAGTCAAATTAGAAGTTAGTCTACCCATTCTAATACCAATGGTCATTGTTTTTTAAGATTTAGAAAAGAAAATCTCAAAAACCAATTACCAGATGTGGTACTAATCTTAAAACAAATTACTGAGGCAAAGGGTATCTTGTTAAATATGTTAGTAGTTATAGCAATTTCATAAAAACATATAATTTCTCTGAAGATTATTCAGTTGAATAATACAGTAATATTTTCAGCTATGTCCCATCCTTCCTCTTCTCAGAAATGTGAGAATCAGAAATAATTTCTCTAGCTTTGAACAAAAGGACTCACCAGTTTTATTGTCTTACTCCAGACAGTTCTTTATTGTGCCTTCTCCATCATTACCAGAAAATGCCAACCATGCTGGACTTTTAGAACGTCTGCTTAAATTGTGAAGTCATGTGATAAGTCCAGTACTTTATTTAAGCAAACTGCTAATTAACAACTCTTGGCTGGGGCACAACAGGTCTATTTCTTCCATTACCACTTTCCCCTGTACCTAATCCCACTTCTTTCATTTGTTTGTTAGAAAAAAAAAAAAAAGGTAAAATTAAATCTATATTAGCAAATGTTACTGAGCACTTTTTCTGGACCTGGTACATACAGGACAAATTCTAAGTGTCGAATGAAGAGAGCCTGGATAGAACTGAACAACCACAATTACATCTATTTCAACAAATGACCTGCCGGTCTTGTTTAGCTCAGGTTCATGGCCTTTCTGGGGTTAACGGCCATACCTTGCCCAGGATCTGACTCACAGATAGTCTCGTTTCACTCTGCTGGGGCCAGATCACAATAAGAAGCAGGTTTAGCTCTGGACATCACAAACTTGTACTTGCAAAGGTGGGTAATCACAGTGGTGAAGCATGGATCCTGGCTTGTGGGGGAGAAAGCTGAGGGGACGGAGGGCCCTGAAAGAACTAGAAGCCAGGAGGAGGATTGCTAACACCGCAGGGTAGGGGTGGAGACTGCTCTGGGTAGCTCTGCAAAGTGTTACCATGAAGAACAACGCTTTGCCTTCCTTGTTGAACCACAGATCATTCAAAAATAAGCTGGTGAGCTTGAAGATTTCTTTTGGCTCTAGATGGTCTTGAGTCTATAATTAGTGGGGAAACCAATTTCAGCTCAATTCAAAGAAAAGCTTTCTTCTAATAAACCAATCTTCTGATAACAGGCAGCTTCAGAAGGTGGTGAGCTCTCCACTGGTATCTGCAAAGTTGGGGTGAACATCTGTCAAGAAGCCTGTGGCAGAATCTCCTGCATCTGCTGGGAAGTTGAACCAAATTACTGCTAAGGTTCTTTCCAATTTCATCTAGAAATTTTTCCTGTTTCAAGTAGTTGCCTGGAGAGCAACTCACATTGTAGTGATGCTAAAGTACTCCAGGTCGAGAACCTCCACAGGAGGGAAGGCCTAACAGAGAATCTGCCAGGATTCCCTTACTGCAAATATTCCCAGCCTCTCTTCAGGAATTTATCAATTTTCAACCTTTATTATAATTATGTGCCCCATATTCCCTTAGACCAGATTCATTAAGTTGTTTTTTATCATTTTATCACATGCTGTACATTTCTATACTTAAATGTGTGATAGTACTGCTTGGATATCTTCCATGTGACCCTCCAAATCCACTCTATGCTTCCATGCCATATCGTGTGCTGGCGGCTGCCCAGCACAAATGGCATCAATGGGCTCCCTTGCCTTCTGCCTTCTGCTTTGGTTCAGCCATTAGGGGGCACTGGCAGGAGTTGGAGAAGAGTGAGATGTTTATTTCCTCAACTCCCAACCTGTCATGCTGCAGTAAGCAGTGACTGTGTTCTACTCAAGTCCAAGGTTTCTATTGGCAGTCCTCTCCTATAGCTCTTTTGGCTCCTTTAAATTGTCCCTTCCATCACTCTTTACGCCAAGAGGTAGTAAAGGCTGCTTGCTGCTGCTAGTAGCATGGTGCGTCACCTGTCCTTATTTATGTTATTTAACCCTATTCACACCTCTAAATAGTATTTCTATTCAATTCTCAATCACTCTGAATGTGTATTACCTGTTTCCTACCAGGATCCTGGCTGATAAAATGTACTAAAATCCTCATTTAAAAAAAAAAAAAAAAAAGAACTCTTACTCTTGTAGCTTTTTTCCTTGATATGTACCTAGGTATTTTTAACTAATTTGCTTATATCATTCCTGGATTTATCAATTTTTGCCATTATCTATTGACTTTCCATTGTGGTCAATGACATTTGGCTCTTCCACATTTCCCTCTTTCTGATATAGTTAACTCCAATGTTTTTTTTGTTAAATGAGATCAGTGAATGGAAAGACAGCCTTTGTTCTTAGATAGGATGACTCAACATCATAAAGATGTCTGTTATCACTAATTTATAATGTAATATAATCTCAATGAAATACCAACGATTTTTTATGGAGCTCGACAAGCTGATATTAAACTTCATATGAAAAAACAAACAGGCAAGAATACCAGGAAAACACACACACAAAAAGTTACAAGGTAAACCAGGCATACTAGAAATTAAAATATACTATAAAGTCTTTATAATTAAACAGTGGGATATGGGCACTTAAATAGACCAGGAGAAAAGAATTTCTCCTTAATCTGGGTGTAGATGAAAGCTTTCTAACTATAACTCAAAGTCAAATGGAATGAAAGAAAAGATTGATAAACTTGACTTCATAAAAGAAAAACTCTTGCATGGGAGAAAAAACCATAAACAAAATCAAAAGACAATTAAAACCTGGGAGAAAATATTTGCAACATGTATATCACAGATAAAGGGCTTATATTCCTAATAGTTATGTAACTCATAAAAATTGAGGATAAAAAAATAGGTCAAAATCAAGCAGAGGAATGGACAGAAAACATGAACCAAAATGTACCCAAAAAGGATATAAATATGATCCTTAAATATATGAAAAGAAGTTCCTTCTCACTTATAAGAGAAATACAAATTAAAACTAAACTGAAATACCTGTCAGATTGGCAAAATTAAAAAAATATAATCGCACACCCTGTTGGCAGGCTGTAGTAGAACAGGCATTCTTATACATTGCTAATGGGAATGAGAATTGGTATAATCTTTATGGAGAATTTCACAATATATGTTTAAAACATACAGATGTGCATGCATATAATCTTTTGACCTAGCAATCACACTAAGAATTTATCCTGAAAATAAACCCCCAACAATACAAAAATATATGAAGGTTATTCATAACATCATTGTTTGTAAAATTAAAAACTAGTGGAAGCCATTGACATGCACATATACATGACATATGAGTACTATATGGTTGTTTTAAAAAAAAGAACAAGAAAGATCTCTATGCAATATGGAGTGATTTCCAGGATATACTAAGTGAAGAAATCAAAGTGCAAAAGAGTATCTGCGGTATGCTGCTTTTGGTAGGAAAAAGAGAAATAACAAAACATACATGTATGTATATGTATGTATGTATGTCTGTATATCAAAGTGCAAAAGAGTATCTGCGGTATGCTGCTTTCGGTAGGAAAAAGAGAAATAATAAAACATACATGTATGTATGTATGTATGTATGTATGTATGTATATATTCATTTGTACAAAAGGAAACAAAAGAAAGATAAACTAGAGACTAACAAAATTGCTTACTCCCAGGGGTTGGTTGGGAATGAGTTGGACACAATCACAGGAATGGGGAGGGGATGGAAATCATCTGACTATAACTTTGTGCTTTGGAATCATGTTAATGTTTTACATACTAAACAATAACAAAAACAGGAAAATAAGTAGCCTCAACAAAGATGGAGGGGAAAACTAAAATGTAAAAAATAAAACATATGAACCAACCAAATTTCAAATGAATAAGATAACCAACACTGAAGGGGGAAATAAAACTCAAGTAACTTTTCAACACTGTATTTGGACCATATGCCCTCAAGTTAAACATGAAAGCACTGTAAACTAATATTAGATAATAATTAGAAGACTAGTTAATAGCCTTATTTTTTTGAAGAAGAAAAAGTACGGGTTAGCAATTCTGTGTATTCTAGGATTGAGCAAATAAGTTAATGTATTGTAGATAATGGGATCCAGGTTGGTCACTGTTAAAGGAAAGCTACAAATATGAAAAGTCAGAAGGAGAGGAAAATGAACCATGTAGTGTTTCACTGGAATCAGAGATATCAGTGTGAACTTGTGATTTTTAATACAGTAATAAATTGGTAAATATAGACAGGTATAGATCTGCATGTGTATTAGCATATGCAATCTAGTTCCCAGCTATTAATGATCATAAAAGTTTATAACATTTTGAATAAAATAAGAATTTATTAACCCACACCAATATAATAAATGGGGAAGAATGGGAAGCTCTTCCTTACAGTAGAACGCTAACTAATAAATATAAAAGGAATTATGAAATTATAACCATTTGGCAATCATAACAATAATAATTAATCTAGGCAAGAATCAACAATAGATACTAATAACATGTTTGAAATTTCAAGAAGTAACAGAGTGTTTACATAATTTCAAAGTATGTCCTAAAGAGATACTTAGTAACTTTATAATGGAGGACTCTGGCGCACACCGCCTTCCACAAGTGAGCAAAGTTAGTATCACCAAAGTTAGTAATGGGACAAATCAGCATTGTGCCTCCTAATACGATGCACAATATTACTTATATGGTATTCTTGCAAGAAAATCTATAACCTAAATCTAATCATGAGGAAACATTAGACAAACTCAAACTGAGGGGCATTCTACCAAATAAGTAGCCTGTTTTTATCAACAATGTCAATGTCATGGAAAACAAAGATGGACAGAAAAACTGCAGATTAAAGGAGAGTAAAGAGACAAAACAACCAAATGCAACTGATTTGGTATTTCCTTTTGCTATAACAAACATTGTTGACAAAATTGGTGAAATTTGAATACAGTAATTGGATTAAATAACAGTATTAATGTTTATTTCCTAGTTTTGCTGATTATACTGGGGTTATAAAAAGACCTTTTTTTAGTAGATATAAAGTAAGTATTTAGGCATAAAAGGACAACCTATGTTCAGTTTATTCTCAAACTGTTCAAAGAAACAAGATAAAACAAATGTGGTAAAATGTTAATATTTGGGGAATCTGGGTAAATGTTATAAAGGACTTCTGTGTAATATTCTTACAACGTTCTTGTAAGTCTAACATTACATGTATATAACGTATATTACGTATAACAAACATGTTTATATATAAATTTATATATGCATAATACATAAACTTAAAAACTTAGTTTTCAAAATGCAGATTCCTGGGCCCCAGCTTTGGAATTTGGGGTTCAGGAGTCCTAGTGGCGGATCTTGGGAAATCTGTATTTTTAATGTTCTGGTGATCCGATGCCTAATTTGGTTTGAAAATCATCCCCTGCCAGACAATAATAAAAATGCTACTGAAGAGGTAAAAGAAATAGATAAATAAAGATAACTAACACCCATATACCTACCACCCAGCTTTTAAAACAAAAACATAAAAAGGTAAAGTGGAAGCGCCCCTCCAACTTATATGCCCTTCTATATCCTCCCAGAGGTAATCATCATCTGAAATTTGGAGCTTTCCCAGAGGTAGTCGTTCTCTTAAATTTGAAGTTTGTCATTCCTGTGCATGTTTTTATACACTTATATCATACAAATATATCCATATCAGCAATAGAATGTGTTTATATAACAAACACATTCTCCTACAATATAACTTTCTATTCAGCATATGTTTTGGTTTTTAAGTGATACATGTAGCATATTTCATTTATTTCATCCAGAAGAAAGGGAAAAGCTAATGAGTCCAGAGAAAATGAACAAATGTGCATATTCTTTGACTTGATGTATAATCCAACAATTTATTTTTTATCCATTTTCTTGCTGGTGGATAGTTAGGTTCAATTTTTCACCATCCTAGTGCTACAACAAACCTTGTTTACGTTTCCTCGTCCATAAGTAGTATTTCCTTAGAGGAGAAATTGCCAGGTCAAAGGGTTTGCATGTTTATTCATTTTCTCTGAAGTCATCAGTTTTTTTCCTCTTCTGGATCATGCACAGTCATCCATAGTAACAGGAGAGAAGGCAGAGTCTATGGGCACAGATGCAGGTATGTGGGCCGATATCGTTAGAATTTATTGCAGCGCTCTTCTGATCGCTTCTATTTTCTCAGTGAAATGAAAAGCAAGGTTATCAACTGACACCTAGGGTGGATGAAGAGCAATAGAAGGGTGTGAAGAGAGATGAGATGATAAGAAAAGGCCATTTAGGAGAAGGAAGAATGATTGCCAAGGAGCGCTAAGGGTCTGCATCTTCATTTTTACTAGATATTGACAAATTGATCCTCAGAGTAATTGTACCAGTGTACACCCTTGCTGGTAGTGGATGGCTGTTTCTGATGCTCTACACCTTCACCAATACCTTGTATAATCGGAATTTGTAAACTTTTATCAATTTAATGTTTGTGAATGATTTTAATATCCCCAGTTAAGCTTATTGTCCATTTAAAAATTTTTTTTTTAGGCGAGGCAACCCTTGGTTAACCTCACAGATTGCAAGGACCTTGTCAGTTTATAATCCTATTTTTTTATTTTTTACGCCTACAGCACCTGGTCTTCCTACGTCCATTTGTTTTATCTTCTGCAAATTAGCACATTCATATTCTTCCCTATTTTTCTAATCATTGTCTTTTATGATTGATTTGTAAATTCCCTTTATGTGGTTTGGATAATACATTAGTGTTTACATTATGACTGCACAAATATTTTCACTGTTCAGCCTATGACCATTGCTCCTTTCCCGTATGACCATGTGCTTTTCCTAATGATTTTCTTTTTCCATTTGCCTAGTCTTTCATACACCTGTGATTAACTTTTCCCAAATGCTCCAAAATGCCAGTCATCATATCAGAAATAATCACTACGCATTCATATATGAGTTCCATTTTTTTGCTCCTTCAAGTCCTCACTTTCTAAGCCTTCTTGTTCCCATCTGTGCTGGTTGCTCCCTGGATGGCTGCATTGCTGACATTCTGGATCTTCTACTCATAGTCTCCTGGGTTGGAGTCTTTATTTTTCAAAGCCTGTCTTCCTCTTCCATGGTTTTGCTGGCATTTATCCTCCAGTAGTTTCCCCCAAATGGAGGCATGTTTGAATATCTCATGTCTTTTAAATTGATAGTATAAATAGATTTAGAATTCTATATTGAAAATAATTTCTAGTTTTTAAGGCATGACTCTACTGCCTTCTAGACTCCTTTGTTTTAGAAAAATGTTCCCAATCTCTTTCCAAATCCTTTTTAAAATTAAAATTTTTTTTGTTATAGTTGACATAATTATATTAGTTTCAGGTGAATACAGTGATTAGACCTTTATATAACTTACGAAGTGATCACCCTGATAAGTTTAGTACCTATCTGATGCCATAGTTTACAATATTAAAAATCTTTTTTATGTGACCTATTTTTTCCCAGATGCTTTTATAATTTGATTGAGTTCTAAATTTCACCATGATGTACTTTTGCTCTGGATCTTTTGTTCTGGGTCTTCAGTAAAACCCTTCAATCTGGAGATCCATGTCTTTAATCTTGAAAATGTTTTTTCCCCCATTATTTTCTGAGTACGCTTTCTCTCAAACTTATTTCTAAAGCCACATTTGGATTTGGTTTTAGGCGTAGAGCATATGCTTTATGTCTCTGTGTCTTTGCATATGCTATTCCTTCTGCTGAGGATCCATTTCCTCTGTCAATCCTCCTATCCTACTTATTCTTCAAACCCCTACTTATTCTTCAAAACCCATTTCCAACATCAGTTCTTCAATGATGATCCCCTCCCTGAGCTTGGGCTGAATGGGATGGTCGCTCCTCTATACTGACAAAGTCTACTGTGGCATCTCTAATGCTAACTATAATCTGTTTATTAATCTACCTCCACCACTGATCATAAACTCTTTGAGAACAGGATGTTTATCCATTTCTGTATTCTCAGTGCCTAACATTGTGTAATGCTGTGAATAAATGAATTCAACAAGGGGAGTGAAGTGAACATTTCCTCCTGCTACATGTCAAACATTGTGAAAAATAGGTACCATTGCATACATTTTCATTTAATCCTTAGAGCAAACCTCAGACGGTTATTGTTTAATCAATGGATATTACTTGAGCCCTTATTATTTGCCAGCTTTGATACTGGCCAAAGGATGAAAAATATAAGCTCTCATTTCCCCAGAAATTCAGCATACAGTAGGGAAGAGGCTTTTTTTCTCGTACAATTTTAAAAAATTGACATTTAATTCATATACCATAAAATTCACCCATTTCAAATGTATACTTCAGTGTTTTTTTAAAGTATATTTTTGCAAGTCAGGCAACCATCACCATTAGACAAGGTATATTTTTTATCTGTATAAATGAAGTGCAGTGTGTATCTTGGGGTCGAATCAGAGGAGGAGGCTGGAGTTTATCAGGGGAAGAAACTCATCCCAGTGAAAGGGAGCAGTATATGCAAAGGGGCAAGGCTCTGAGATGGCCCAGTATTTGGAAAAAATGAAAAGTACAGGGGAGCTGGAGTTTACAGTGAGGAAGTAGGTCGGGCTATCTTACAAATGAAGAATCTGAAGCTCAGGTGAATTAACGAAGGCCAGCCAATTTCTCTTCTGCCAATTCAAGAAAAGGAAGGTAAAGGTGGTTAACCTACCACCAAATCATTTCCAGCAGGCAGGTGTTGACGTCACCCAATACTGTTTTTCCCTCAACTTTACAGCAAATAGGCTTTATTTTCCTTCCCAACTCCTTACATTACCTAGATACATTGGCCATACTGACCACCATCATTAGCTAAGCAAAAACATTTCCACCACAGTTTTGCAGATTCAAAAGGTTAAAGTCACCACAGTGATGCTATCAGAAGGTGTTCTGTCCATGGACAGAAATATGTTGGTCATGAAGGTCCAAGATGAAGCCTTAACATTTCACTGGCTTGTTGTGAGGCTAAAATGTGTTTGCTAGCCCTCTGTATGACCATGAAGAAATTCTATTTTCCTATCTGCAAAGTGACACTATTGCCTTATCACCATCCTGCCCAAAAGAATCATTGAGAAACCAAGAGGATTTATACTGTCTTTGAAACCCTTGAGGAAAAGGTTAGCTAATACATGCTTTAAAAAGTAATATGCCTACAATAAGAATTTCTCCAAAATCTGACCTCAGTTAAATATTTGCAAAAACTAGGCTCATTAGGCATAAATTCAGTCCAGATCAATCTCCATTTCATCTTTGAAATGAAGGGATGAGTTAGAGGAACTCAAGAGAAAGCAGATAGAAAATAAACTTTTGTCAGGCAAGGGCAATGACCTCTGGGTTTCTGGTTTTGCATTTGGAGACTGTCCCCTTTCTGTCCCCACCCATGATGAAGAATAACTCTGCATTCTAAGAGAAGGAACTGTGGATGATACACATTAGAGGTGTGGTGGAGAGATGTCCTCCATTACTCTTACCATTCCAACTCCTCTGCAGTACCACTGTTTACAAACCACCAGCAGGCAAAAGACACAAATTACAGCAAAGAGTAGTTATTTCTTAGAAAAAAATTTTATGGTGACCTAGTGAAACAGGGTAGAAGAGTTCACCAGAAGCCACCTCTGCCAAGAATCCTTAAATGCTTGCTGCTCACTAGAGAATCCATGCTAAATGTTTGTGGTTCCGCAGTAGAACCAAGGAATTGACATGTCTGAAAATACTCTACAACAGTAAGTTGTACAATGAGACCAATCATCCCTATCAATCTCATTTCTCTTTTAGAACGTGTAACTCTGAATTACTAGAAATAAAACAAGCAAACATGCTACCCTATAATACAAAGGTAAGCATACCATAACATTTGTGTAAATAATATGACAATAGTTAGCTCTCAGTCTGCTGAAATTTATGCACACATTTCATCTGTGATTCTCCATTACATTTTGGTAGAGAAGCAGCCATACCTAGCTTATCTATTAGTTTGGGGATAATGGCAAAGTCCATTTTAAACTCCAGGAGCAGTAAAATCTAACTCCTTTTCTAGAGAGAAAATATGTGAATATTTGAGGCCAAAGTCAGAATTTAAGCAACTGCAAATATCTATTTTCTCCTCTGGATAAGTAATTTAAAGACCTCTCCACCAAGAGCTAATGAGTTTCTGGGGAAAAGAAAGAACTAAGTGTGTGTTTACTGTGTTTCAATACACTACTCAGTTTTCCTTCATGAAGCCCTCACAACAGCCATGCCAAGGGTTGGTTGTTTTATCCTGTTTTTATAGATGAAGAATCTTAGGCTCAGAGATGCTGGTACATTCCAGGCTACACAGCTGGGGGCAGAAAGGAGAAAGGTCTGGGCAACAGACCTTCCACTACCAGTGTTTTCCGGACAAGAATCACCTAGGTGTACCCGTAGAAAATACAAAATCCAGGCTTTTTCAGACAAGAATCACCTAGGCATACCCATGGAAAAAACAACATCCAGGCTCAACAGAGTCAGTCTTCAAAGCAAGGGGATGGGAACATATATATTTAAACCACCATGCTCCCTGCCCCGCCCCGCCCCCTTCATCAATAGGAAAGCTTGGAAAAGGTAGGACTTCACAACTCAGACAGGAGACCCAAACCTGTTCCATCACTACACTGTGGCTTCTCTAACAAGACATCCCCAAAGCTCTCAAAAAGACTAACATTTCTCCGGTCAAATCATTCCCTCCATGGCCCCTATAAGTTCTGATCTTGGAATCGTCTTCTGCTTCTTCATCTCTGAAAACTGT
>NW_006494611.1:4091985-4092898 GCF_000325575.1 Pteropus alecto | reverse complement strand
TTCCTGTAGAATTTCATTTCCTGGCTTGGACCAAGCTCTAACCACCAGACTTCCAGCCGGGCCCCGGAACTCGCAACTGGCCTCCAGCCTCTCTGGCTCCTTCCCTAGACCCTCGGCTTGGGCTGCTCTCACCCGAACCCTGCCTCTTCCGTCGGTCACGTTGTTTCCTCCGCTTGCAAGGACCTCTTTCCTCTCCGGGCCCTTCCCAAAGCTCGGTGAACTCCTACACAGCCAGAGCGCCTCCGCTTCTAGTCACCCTCGCCTCCCACCGCCCTGGCTCTGGGACTGAACCCGGCCTCGCAGCCGTGCAGCAAGCGTCGGTCCTCCCCGCCGCAGCCCCTGCCCCCTCCCTGCGCGCCTCCCCCCCGCCACCTGGCTTCGCAGCGGCCGCTCGGGAAGCCCTCGGCACTTCCCAGAATAGAGAGCAGCTGCCAACGTCAGGCTGCCGCCGGCCGCGAGGTTCCGGACGCACCGGGTGCAGGCGGAGGGGATGTGACTGCTCTGGCCTTCCATCTCCCCACACTGGCCGGGAAACTGAGGCCCAGAGCCGGAGCAACTTCCCCGCGGTGCACGGTCCGTAAGGTCCGGCCAGTCCCGGGCCCCAAGCGTCCCGACTCCGGTCCGCGATCTCTCCACCACACGCGCCTCCGGGACGCCGGCAGAGCGGGGCGGGGAGCTGGTTTCGGAGCAAGCGCTCCTCCCGAGAATGCGCAGGGCGCCAGACTCGACCAACTCGCCGCGAGAAAGTTGTTGTCTCCCAGCCAGCCCTCGCCTCTCACCTCCGAGACACACCTTCCCGCTCGCCCCGGCAGCGGCGCTCACATCCGGTCCACCTTGCGCACACCCCTGTCCACGCTCTCCCACAGCCCCTCTCCCTTCCACGCCTGCGGCTCCCAGCCGCTCCCTCGCGCCC
>NW_006494611.1:4091147-4091413 GCF_000325575.1 Pteropus alecto | reverse complement strand
AGGGGGGGCGGAGGAGGAGGAGAGACGAGGGCAGCGGAGGAGGCGAGGAGCGCCGGGTACCGGGCCGGGGGAGCCGCGGGCTCTCGGGGAAGAGACGGATGATGAACAAGCTTTACATCGGGAACCTGAGCCCCGCCGTCACCGCCGAAGACCTCCGGCAGCTCTTCGGGGACAGAAAGCTGCCCCTGGCGGGACAGGTCCTGCTCAAGTCCGGCTACGCCTTCGTGGACTACCCTGACCAGAACTGGGCCATCCGCGCCATCGAG
>NW_006494611.1:4066103-4091035 GCF_000325575.1 Pteropus alecto | reverse complement strand
CCGCACGCTCACTTCCACGCAGCAGACCCTCAACTCTGACCGCCGGCCCGCTCCTGGGACGGCTCGCTCCCCTCCCCCCACAGCTCTGGTGTCACCCCTTGCCCTCCGAGACTCAGCCCTGAGGCGACCCCTGTGCCGCCCCGAGGGTTCCCAAGGCACCCTCGTTCCCCTGGTTTCCCGACCTGCTCTCCAGAGTTCCCCACCCCCATCCTTAGCCCCCGTCCCCCTCTTCTCTGACCTTACCGTCACCCCTTTTGTCAGGGACCCCCAAGTCCTGCATCTCCTGCTCGCTTGACCGGACCTTACCCCTTCCCGTGCCTCGTGCCCAGGACTTCTAGCCCTCCGGCGTCTTCGGAGCCGCAGTCTCCTTTAGAGCCCCCTCCCCACCTCACCCCGCGGTCCCCCACTTTCGGCACCCCCTCGGCTCCACTGTGATCACCCTCTCCGAGGTTTCGAGGCTCCCCGAACCCCAGCCCCCTGCACGACGGCACATCTTTCTCGGTCTTCTCCGGAACCTCAGTCCCCTCTCGCTCTTCTCTCAAGCGCTCCTATTTTTCTCTGAATTTTTTGTCCGATTTTATTGAGAAGAACTCGGGGCTGGGGGCTTTCCGCCGCCTGTCCCCCCGCCTCCCGCTCGGCCAGAAGCACCTTTTTACGAGGTGCCCTGTCTCAACTCGGTGGGGGCCCGGGCTGAGAACCGGGAAAGAGGAGACCGGGGGGCCCGCGAGCGCGCTGGAACCCAGACGGGAGACGGAGAGCGACACACACACGCGCGCGCGCGCACTCACCAACTCTCTCTCGCACACGCACCGCCCGGAGCCGCGCTCGCCCCCAGACCACGAGCCTGTGCCCCCCAGACCCGGCCCAGGCCGGAGCCCCTTCCCCACCAGCGCGCAGGGTGGGGGCGGGGCGGCGGCGAGGCCAAGGTGACACCCAGAAGCCGGCAGGGACTGTGCTCTCGCAGCAGCGGACCCCAGGGGGCTTCTGCGCGTCTTCTGGGGGCCACCGGGAAGAGAGGGCAGGGAGTGGGGCGCAGCGGAGGCTTCGGGACCCGGGTTAGCGGAATGGAGAGGTGGGGGACGAGAGAAGCGGTGCCGTGCCAGCCTTGCAGCTTGAGTTTCAAATGAGCTCATCCTTTCAAATTGGCGCCGCTCTTTATTAAATTTGTTTTTCCGGTAATGCCACCCACAGCTATACCTGGGGTCGGATCCGGGCCCGCACCCTTCCCACCTCGTCCCGAGACTCGGGGCGTTCATCTTTCTTCCCACTGGGAACCGAGTTTGCCCAGCTGGAGCAGGGTAGGAGACCCCTTGAGGGTGCCCGAAGGCGGAGCCGGAGCGTGTAGTTCTGTGCGTGCCCCTCCTAGACCCCCGTCGCTTTCATATGAGGAAGGTTCTGAGTGCTTTAATTTCTGTTTTAAAGGTAAAGTGGAATTGCATGGGAAAATCATGGAAGTTGATTACTCAGTCTCTAAAAAGCTCAGGTAAATATATTTTGCTTAGTTATTTTGTGATTGAGCTTACGTATAACTAAAAAATAGAGTTTAAAAAATGTGCTTTTGTAGTTTTAAAAAAAAGGCTTTTCTTTGTTTTCTTAGTGAAGATAACAGTTTAGGAAGTTACATATTTTTTTTTTTTACTTTCATTATATAAGGTGTTTACTGGTCTTGGAAAATATCTGGTGCCTTATTGGGGGTGGGGGAGTGTTGAACACTAGCTCTGTTAAATTCGCAGGGACGGTTTAACTTGTTTATCAAAAGTTGCCTTCCACCCCTATCCTGCACAATGGCAACAAATTCTTGTTAAGACTTCCTGTGAGATGTTAAGAGTAAATATTTACTGTGTCAGCTAAATTGCTTAACTAAACTTCGCGATTAATTAGTTTTCTTTTTTAGATATCTTAATGTTGAATAATAAAATTATTCAGTAAAGGGATCAGTATTTTGCATAGCACTCTAAAGAAGTGGGTTGTTTGGATTGGATGGCAGTTAAAAGGCAGACTTGTAGTCACTGAGACTGATTATTGCTTCTGAGCGTTTTGTTGTTGCTGTAGCTTTTACAATATGTTTGAGGCTAAACAAATATCACTGTGAAATCTATAGTTATATTTAAGTGCACTGTTGTTAATGAAGGAGTAAAAGGGTTTGTGGAGGTTAGATTTCTCCAGTGATTGGCTTACATGAGAAATATCTCTATGAGGAGAGAATGAAGGAGAACATCTTTTTGTAAAGTTTATTGTGGACTTTAAATATGGGCCCTTTATTACTCATTCTAGATTTTTTTCCTCCTATGTGTCGTAACTTAGTTTATATCCCCTTCACATACATTTCTTCACCATTAGTCACTAAGTAGCTGAATTAGAGAGACTCTTAAGTGAAATCTTTGATTTACCATCTTTATAATCTGTGATATTTAATAGTGTAACCACTTGAATTTTGCCAGGATTGAGTAGATTTTAAAACAAACTTCTAATTTTATGAAGACTTAGATATTTTGTTAAAGCGGTTTTTAAATTGTGTGCACATTTACAGATATCTTTCATCTTATGTAAGCAGCAGAATATCTTTTGTTTGCAAATAATTCTGTGGCATGACAGAAAACTACTTAATACCTTTAAAAAAAGAGGTAAAAGTTATGATTTGCAGTTTCGTGTGTAATATTAAGCCAGTTCTCTCTAGGAAAAGAGAATGTGTAACTGGGTTTTCAATTAAGTATTCTAAATTTGTATACTTTCTTTAAGATTTTTTTTTTTTGCTTGAGAAATCCATGTTGTAGCTTTCTGATATATTAAATATTTATTGTAAGTTTAAATTCCTTATCATAATCATACAACACCTGAAAATTTGAACATACCGAACAAGTTTTGAAAGAACCACCTAAAATATTTGATAGGCTATGTTTCTATAAATGCCTACTTCTATTGGCTATATAGCTGTCTTGAATCCTTTTGGGGGGTTATAATTAGTAAAAAAAATCACTACTCTTTTAACTTTGGTGAGTCGATATCTCATTTCATGTTGCAAAGTACATTATTTAATGTTGCAATATAAGTGAAATACTAGTTTATCTAAAGTTATTAACAAATATACTTTTTGACTTTTTTGTTTCAAAATGCAGGTTATTTGCTGTTACTGGAATGTCATTTAAATAATTTCGTGGTGTTTATATAAAAGTTTAGAATTAAAAGCATGTCTTAAATTTTTAGTATTAGTTAAATAAAGAATAATCTAAATTATTATAAGAGCCTTATTAGTACAGGATTTCTTTGAACATGTGGGTGATATGAAATACCTAGGAGGTAGATTAAAATGCGCTGTGTATGATTCACTACACTGAAGACGTCTGACATACCAGATGTATGCATAAGCTGCTGCTGTAGGGGGTTACATCATTTCTGATTGGATGGTTTTGATTTTTTTTTCCTTTCCTTTATTAGTTTAAAATGCAGAAATTAGTTACTTGTACTGCAGGCTAAAGGAGGGATAGCTAATGACTGATGTTGTGTGCTGAGCTCAGACTCCTGGGATGAAGCAGCTGTATGTTTTCATGTACAGGGAACTTCCACTGTGGTGGCTTTAAAAAAGGAGGGCACTGTGACATTTGAAACCAAAGCTTTTATGTTATAGGGTGACTATTTTGGTGTTCTTTTGTTGCATTTCCATGAAAATTAACAAGTTAGGAGTAAATTTGTCAGCACTAAGTCAGTTCTATATGTGGTTTTTGTGTTAGTTGAAGTGAAAATGTGCAGAAAACAATTCATTCTCATTGCTTGCTTACTTAAAAAAGTTCAGCAATTCAGTGCTCATTTTCTTTATATTGTTTTGATTTCTTTCTCTTCTCAAAATCAGCCAAACAGATTTTTTTAAGCTAATGATACTTTGGGAGGAGATGTTTTTATCTTATGAAATTATTGGCATGCCATTTGCTTACCAGTTAGATCTTTTGTTAAATATCATTCTGGCATCATTTTATATGTGTTATTTTAGTAACAGATTAGATACCATTATTTTCTCAGGTCACTCAAAAGTAGAAAACTTTTCTTTTTGCCATGTGTTTCATTTTTATTAAATGCAAATTATTGTAATGTAAACCATGTATGAACCATCTATTTCTTTTACTTTTTAAGTTGGTTTCAGGCTTCATTGAATGAAAATCTTTGGATCTTTTTTCTCTGTTAATATTTCTTGGTAGCATATATGAATCAAAGATTTCCTAAAGAGGAAAAACTTTGTAAGGGCTTTAAAATTCTGTTGAAAGTTGTGGAAATTTCCTTGATAGAAATATCATTTTTGATATTGATGAGATTGTTTGTGCATGGGTATACACACACACACACACACACACACACACGCACACACACACTATACACACATGCACATAACACATGTTGCAGTTAAGGCATATGCTAACCTGAATGTGCTTTGTAACTAAAGTTGAATGATTCTGTGAGAAACAAAACTTTGAAAAATGCAATTTCTGCCCACTTCTAGGAAGTAACTAAGTGGTGCTAGACATGCTTTCACTGAGATGGTGTGAATACTATGAGGTAGTGTAGGAAAAAGCTATGAATTTGTCTTTCATGACTTAAAAATTGGTAATTGTGTTCTCTCCAATGCAAATGAATTTGGTCTCCTATAGGAATGTTAAAGAAAACAGTATCTCAATTGTATTTTGCTTGTATGTACTACATTGTGTATAGTTGAATTAAATACCAAAAAAAAAAAAAAAAACCCACCCAACCTCAACCCCTCCCCTGCAACAAAGTCTTTTGCTGCATCAATTTTTTCATTTTGTAGTAACAGAAAAGACTTTATTAGGTTAAAATCATGTGGTAGCCTCCTATATCAAGAATTTTCTTGAATTGGAAATTAATGCCTGCATTTAATTATATAGATTCCATGTGTGGATATAACATATTAATATAAAATTTATATTTAGCTGTCAGGTTGCTTTTGATTTGGCTTTGAGTTGGACATTTAGTTTCCCCTTTTAAAAAAGACTAATAATTTTTTCATGTGGTTCTAGATAATGTCTGAGAATCACACATTTTTGTGACCTTTAAAAGATAAGTATTAGAATTAAAAGAGAAGCAATAAAGAAAAAAAAACTACTTGATAATTAAGGTGATAACATAGGTTTGAAATTGTACTTTATGTTTTTAAAAGACTGATCATTTGATGTTTTCACAGTACTTAGTTAAATATTTTCACAATATTTAGTTAAATATTGGAACCTTTGAAATCCACAAATCAAAATAGTTTTTATATACTGCTTGATTTTTCAATTCTCTAAATTTATATCAATTTTAAATTATATCGTAGAAGTTTATAAAAGTATTAAATGGCTGAGCACCTAAACATTAATTCTGAAAGGTGATTTGGTGTGTAATACATTTGACAAATTGTATATTTTTAAATGATACTGATTCCTTGTAATTATGTCTGAGTATAAGATAACCAGTAAAGGATGGTCTCAGAGTTTTGTCTTTTATTATGTTAACCCAAGATTACCGTTTATACAGAGAAGATGAGAGAAGATTAGCAATATTTGTACAATACCTTTCATACATAATGATCTAAAATACAGTATATTTTTCAAGAAGAAAAATTTTAAATGGACATTAAAAGATTTATAACTAATTGCATATCAAAATTAACATTACACTATTATTTTGAGTAAATGTTTTTATTTTATGGAGGTTGCTCTGCTTTTTAAAACAGAGGATGTAAATGGTGAAGTGTGCATAAAAGGATAGTAACTTGGGCACATTTATTAAAAGTAAAACTTTGAAAATCAGATTTCTATAGAACTATTTATATATATTTAATATTTTTCAACTTTGTAAATATTTGCTGTTTACTGCTGAATTACTCTTCCAAGGCTGCTAATGAAATCCTCAAAAGTAGATGAGCAATTGGTCAGAGTTTTTACGGGTTATTATTTGAGCTAAGTGTGTCATCTCTGTGATTCAGTGGGGTGTGTTCATGTGTGTTTTGTGGGGGACAGTAGTTTCAGACAGATGGTATCAAGAGGGAAGAGGAGGGAATCTTTAATTGAGCAACAATTGCTCTGGATTTCAGTCCTGAAAAGGAAAATGAAAAATCATTAGGTGTTTGATCTTTGTGGCAAAGAGAATCAAATACAATGATACTTGCCTTGGCTGATGCATAACTCTTGGAGGAGGTTAACCTTGTGGAAGCCAGGGCACGGGCACCTGTAGTGGCCTCTTCAGTGAGCATGCTGCTGGAAGGACAGAATCTATTCTTCCTTTTTGCTTGAATGTCCCCCTTTTATGGATAGAGTTAGCCAAGTGACTCTGTGAAGGCTTTGATGATCTATAATTCATTTTTTAAGTGTTAGAAAATTCAAAGTTTGAATATGCATTTTTATTTAGAAATTCTATAACGTGGAAGGTAATACATTATCTTGCAAAACAAAAATACTCTGAAGAAATAAATTGCATTAGAAGAAGCATAGTATTGAACTGAATTCTTTGGAAGCTGTTTAAAAGTTGAATTATATTTCAAAAATATTTTTTTAAAAGTCTATTTAAATACCACCAAAGTGTCTTCAGTGTTCTTTTCAGTGTTAAAGAAGAGAGTGCTGGGGCTTGACTCAACCAATTTTTTAAACCAGTTTTTTAAAGCTTTTAGTCAAAAGCATAATCTATCAAAAATTATTATTAACTTCTTAATTTGAAGGATGAGACAGTTCTGTTTAATAAAACATGCCCAATAATTTATAAGTCAAAGTTTTTCCTTTTTATAGTCAAATTCAAGTTCAAATTAGTTTGGGTAGTCATTCAAAACACTGTCATTGAAGAAAATATAATAGCAAATAAACAAGAAACACCTATCAGTTAACAGTCTTTCTTCTCATTTATCCCCATTAAATTTTTTAAAAAAATCTTTTACTTTATAATTCAACTTCATGTTTACAGACTTGTAATTTTCATTTGGTAACATGGACTGTATGGGTTCTATTTTGGGCAGTAAAATTGCAGAGTGCTCAGAGCATTATTTTTAAGGTTTTACTTTTCCTGTTTTGATCATAGACTTTAGTCTTGTCTTTCCATAAAATAGTGAAGAAAAATTATTTTTCTTACAGAAAAATTCAGATTCTGTTGCTTTGGCTTCCAAAGAAGGGGAGAGTTTAAAGTTTAATGGCGTATTGAGATGTAGAGTAAGTAAACCAGAGACAATGACTGCTTTTGCATTAATAGCAGACAAAGAAGTCAAAATGCTCACCAGATGTACATCATTCAATAGGTGTATGTCTCCTCTCCAAGCTTCTGGTTCTCACTAGATTATAAGTTTGCATTTTCGAGATATATATTGTTTATTTCTAGATTTCCTGATTATTTATCCGTTCTACAATTTATTTTTTAAACTACGAATAGAGTTCTCCCATTCAGTTTACTATTAATAACATTTCATAAAATAGGTATTTTAATAAGTCCAATAAATGAAAATTAAGAGTTTTGATGTATATTTTAGATTTTTTAGTATTTACTTGTATCATAAGAATTGTTATACCTAATGACCAGGAAAATATGTATGAGACTATTGCAATGAGAATGATATTTTCAGTTTTTATTATCATATAATTAATATGTGCCAGAGTGTGAGAATTTGCCTAAGAGGGAAGCTTGGATTTTTAATTTTTGTTTTAAATGTGATCAGGAAAATGTGATCAGAAAGGTTGTTTCATGATTCCACTTGTCGATGTATAAATAATATTAGTAGCATTATCTTAGGGAAATAGATGTATTTTTATGTATCTGCTGCTTATATTCATACAGTACTAATGATGTCATATCTTCTTCCACATATGATTTACATTTATTTCAAATAATAATTATGTGAAGAAGATAGGCCAATTAATATTGCCGCCATTTTTCAGATGAGGAAACTCAGTCTCAAATTATTTTAAATTTAAATTTTAATAATTTGCCTAAGGCCACATGGCCATTAAATAGTAAAGCGAGGGCTAGAACTCGGGTCATCAGAGTTTCAGTTCAGTGTGTTTCAACTACATTTACTTTTTAAATTAAAAATGTCACCTGAAAGTGTTACAAGGTTCAAAGGGTGCCGTTTACTAGTTATGGAAATATATGAAAATAGGTTTGTGAATAATCCTTTGCAATGATCTTATTCTTCCATCAGTCTGCATGATCTGTACTTCACTATAGTTTTCTAGAAAAAAATAATTAGAAACCGAGGTAATTTAAAAATTACCAGCAGCATTACCTCCTCCCATCACCAAGCTTGCCCTTAGACAGAAGTGGGGGTACACCTATGCAGGTTGGACTTTGTTGTTTTTGCATTACTTTTTTCAGGGTTGCATTCCATGTATTATGAAGTAGTGCATTGCCAAGAAAGACATTTCTTTCACCATCTGAGCCACACGAATCACACAGGTAGCCTTGGAAAATGAAAGTGCCATGTGGTAAATGATTAGGGTGGGTTCTTCACAGGTTTCAGCCAACCCATTGCTGGAGGACAGATTGTTTTTGGTTTGTTTTTTTGGTAGCTTCCAGGCCTTTCCCCAGATTTGGTGTCTCTCTTTCTGCTTCATTCTCTGTATGGAATATAGCTTTTTTCCTCTCCTGTGGAGATGGAATGAGTACTAATAGGATAGCATCCATAAAGTTTTCTCAGAGTTCTTCATTAATGATATGATCACTCAAAAACATAGTAAATAACTAAGCATGTGAAGTACAGTCCATCTCCCCTTAATTGTAAACCTTTTCTGCATTTATCCTCTTGTATGCTTTAACTTTTGTGTGCTATCGTATTTATGGTGGTCGTGGTGGGAGGGAGAAAGGAATTATCAAGGAAAAAAATGGGTGAAAGGTGATTATTTCCAACTCCCTAAGCATTTCTTTTAAGTTAGTATAGTTCAGAGTGGGGTAGTGCATGTTCCATGGATTTCTGACTCAGAAGATGGGGAAAAAGAATAAAGATTAATACTGAGTAGCTGATGTGCTGAGCACTGGACTAGGCCTCCTCTGTTGTCTTATTTTATCCTCACAATAGCCAGGAGAGATCTGCATTTCATCCCTTTTACAGATAGGACTGTAAAACGTCAGACTCCAAAGCTACTTCTCCTTCCACCTGATCAAACCTACTTCAGAGAAGCGGTGGCTGTTTTACCCTTGCTGTCCATCTAATTCGAATTAGTAACAGCACCCTAGCAATAAAGTAGGAAGTTTGATAATGTGTACACAGGTTGGTTATAGAGTAACTATGTATATTTTCCCCCAACTCAGAATGAGATAAAATTTACACATATACTACAGATATGCAGAGGAAGATACGGAACTTAAATTTAGTATATTTTAAATTTAGTGTAATAGAAAGACAACTAAAAGTGTTATTCATAATTTGAAGAAACTTTCTTGAAGAAATCTTATATTAGAAGCATTGGTAATTATATACAGATAAAAATATGTTTTTAAAAATCATTGTGGTTGAAAAGTGTAAAAACCATACGTGTGCAATGTGGGAGGAGGGTCTGTATTCACGCTTTTGGCCCAGATATATTTTTAAATCCTGGGGGGAAAAAAAAAACCTGAGGCTTTTTTGTTTAGTACCTAGAATGTTGCACAAAGTTTAGCATGCTTTCATTTTTATCTGTATTTAAAAAATACGTATGCTTTGAAAAAGAAAAATAAAGAATTCTTGCAAATTACCTTTTATAAAGCGGTTCATCTTATTAACATCAGAAAATTTGAAACCTTTTTGACACATGAAAAAAATCAGTGATAGCATAGGGAGTAGAAAGATTTATATGTTCTTTTTGACACACTACTTAAGCTTATGCATTTGTGGCTGTCTTTTTTTTTTTTTTTTTTTTTAGCAAATAGGACTTAAGATACAATGATACTACCAATGAAATGAGATGTATAAGAGTTTTGCTTCTAGGTATGGAGATGGTGCTTCTTCAATAAGAACATAATTTTATGAAATTCATTATGAGATAAAAAAATAATGGCTTTTCTCAGTCAAGAACCTCTAATAGAGCTTACAATATTATCAGAAAAGACATTCTTATCACCACGTTATATTTTCTCTTTACTCTTTCTTTTTGAAAAACAAAGCAAAAAGTATGTAATTGAATGGTGATTCTGTGGACAGGTTAACCTCAAACCACTTTATGAAATAGAGGATATTTTGAAAAGCTCATGAAAGGACAGGCTGTATAGTTTTTTGTATCACAAGGAGACCTTTTATTTTAGTCCCTTCTGATCTTTGTGATTTTAACAATGCATATTTGAAAAGTGGACGTTTTTCTTTATTATCGTGTGGGTAAGGTTTTGGAGTAAGATGTTTGTGCATCTTTATTTGGTCAGAGATAGATGATAAAACAGTTTAAACACTGAAAAAAATGCAGTTTAGCTCCTCCAATTAGAAAAGAAAAGGAAAGAAAAAAAAGGAAAGAAAGAAAAAATGGAGGAAGGAAGGAAAATGGAAGGACGAAAGAAGGAAGAGAGGGAAGAAAAAGGGAAAAGGAAAAGGAGGGGAGAAAGGAGGTAGATGGCCACAGAAGCTTAGGTGACTGACTGAACTTTGTCATGTAGCTAGTACATTCTCTATACTTTCAGAGCATGTGGATATACTGGTACTCACTGATGATGTACAGAAGACAGTAAGTGATTGCAATGGTGGCAGCAGGACTGGGAGTCTCACACAAGTAGTTCTTTTCTTTGATGTCTAAAAACTCTAGGAGTGTGTGGCTGGCCTGCCCCCACAAAAGGCTTTGCATTTCTTTCTTTGAGGCCCAGCACTGGCCACTTCCTCTGTCTCTGTCTCTCTGTCTCTGTCTCTCTCTGTTTTTCTCTCTGTCTCTCTCATTCTCCTTCTGCTTTGCATTTACGTGGGGATGGTGGGGCAGGGCTGTAAGGTGCCTGGTGTGCAGGCCAGCCTCGACCCTGTGCCCCCTTGCTGGCTGAGCTTGGGGAAGCCGAGAGGCTTGTGTGTGCTTGCTCAATGTGTTGGAATGTATGGGTTCTGTGGCATACACTTACTCGGAATGGTGCAGCAGACACATGCTCCTCAGTGGTTATGGGGTCAAACATCTTAGGCTTTTGTGAGTGGTCGAAGACTTGGGAAGGATTTTAGCCAGTGCTGAAAGTTCACCTTCCTCACTGCTCCCCCCCCGCCCACCCCCCACAGTACAGTTGTATTTATTCTTTGTAAAGGGAAAACAAATCTTTTTTTTTTTAAACCATCGAAAGATAGAAAACAAAATTGTGGGTGCATAAATAATCTGGCCTTTTTCCTAGATCCAGCTGTATACTTTTTTCTTTCCTTTTCAAGCTGATAGTGATGTCTTCAAATCATGGACACTGAATTTGTAAACTAACCTTTTTAAAACTCCCTTCATGTTGCTTCTAAAGATTATGATGAAATTGAGGATCTTTAGAAAACAAGTTTTAGGCTCAGATATTTAAAAATGTAGGACTAAGTCTCCCTTTTAAGGAATAAAGAACAAACTACTATTTGATTCATATTCTTTAAATTCCTTAGTTACTTGATATTTTTAAAAATCTACATTTTTTAATTAATTTTTTCTTCACAAAAGATTTGAGATGACAAAGGTGCTGGGATTTATTTGAAATGAAAACAGGGATTTAAGTTTATGAAGTAAGTTTAAAACAGATTTTGTTTTAAGGGTTATAAAAGACTGGGAACAAGTGGTTGGTTTTATATAATTCTTTATACATCGTAAGAGGTTTGCCAGGGAAGAGTTAGCTCTTTGGTTAATTGATTTTTGTATTAATGGATTTGCTATATGTGTCTACTTCAGTAATGATTTCAAAACAATAATAATTTTTTGATATTAAAAATGACTTGTGGCTTTAGTTCACATATAACAATTATGGTCAAGGTGCTGATATCTGCCTTGAAAATTTCCATGCCAAAGTTATATCTTTTATTCCTCATGGCAATACTTTTAACAGTATATTCCACAGAGCCCTAGGATTCTGAGGAGATGCCAAATTTATGGGAAAAGAGGGTAGACATATGTACACCGGGGATCCTGGCTTCTTACGTACGTTACAGTCAGAAGACAGCTGCATTCATTGCTACTTTATATATTGGAGTTTGGTCTAGAATTTGGGATTTGCTGCTTTAAAAAACAATTTGAAAGTACCAGGCCTATAGTAAGTAATTCTAGGCCTTGAGTCCATCCCTTGATCAGGCATTTGAGCAGATACAAAGGTCTTTCTTGAGGAAAGTTTAGACCCTGCCTTTTGTTACTTCTGAATCTACTTCCTGTGGAATGGCCTTCCATCTCCTGCCGCTTTCGCTTTAGTAACAAATGTTTGCTTTGCCAACTGCATGCCAGACTACTAAATCTATAGATTTTTCTTCAATCAGCAGCACAGAATGTTTGCCCTTCAGGAACTTTCCAAGGAATGAACTTCTTGGCCAATGATTATACTCTAGCTTTTGGCAGAGTCATTAGACTCAACTGACTTTGAAGAGTGATGGATCTGGTGACAGGGGACCCACTCATTCATCGAGTACAAATTTTTGCTTCAGGAGGTCTAAGCAGGTTGGCCTTCCTATCCCTTCTTTCAGCAGAGCAGCCCTACTTTTATCCATTATATATGATGGGGTTCTGTGATTACTGGGGTGGTCTTCAAAATATTTTCCACCAGTTGAAATAGATGCTCAACAAATCAGAAGGGACATGAGCCGTTTTACTCTAACACACACTTCAGTATCAGTCCTGCATGCATCATGCTTGTTCAAAAACAGGATTTTACTTAAAAAAAAAAAATATCTATATATACGCGTATATATAGATGTATAATTCTCTTAGTGATTTCTTAAGCTGTGGCCAAGGACTTTTGGGGGCAGTCCTAAAAGTCCTTGGACTTTGGCTTCTGTGTTGTTTAGAAGCCTGTTGGGTGGTTCTGATGCCCAGAGAGGAGACTCCCCTCTTAGCTTCACTCCATGTTTCTATGCTCCATTACTCTAGCTTTCTGCAGACTGGTCTTCAAATATTGATGGTTTCATATTGTGCACCCAAGTTGTATAGCAAGACTGTTATAAGAGACCACCATATATTTACAGGGGTCCACACTCAGATGCCTGCAGATTACATAAGTGGTGGCAAGGGGTAGGGAGATTCTATGTTCTATGGTGTTTAGAATGGGTAGCTGTTAGCTCCAGCCAACTGTTGCCACATGGAAATGTAGGGTCAATGTTCCCAAATCTGATTTTCCAAGAGAAGCCATAAGTTAGAGTTCTTAAGTTAAATATTGGCAGTAAGTCAAAAAAATTTTAGGGACGCTGCGAGGGTCAAAGAAGATAGCCATGGGTTGAATCTGGCCTGTAGGTTGCCAGTTTGCAGTCTCTGTCACAGGAAAATCTGCATCATCTACAAAATATTGTTGAAGACACTCTCTATTATGTTTAGTATCTACTACCCTTCAGACTTTTCTGTGAACAAGAGGGAAAAGTCCTTCTCTTGATAAACTGGATAAACTAGTATATCTCTTATCTAATGATGATATAGCTGTTTGGAAGCTCAGAATTAAAATTAGATTTCAGTGGCAGCAACCATCGTTAGTCTCGTTTTCTTGAATAATTATTTTCTTCATTATAAAGTGCCCTATAGTTTCATCTTTATGTAATGATTCTGTTATATTGTTTCTGTTATATTAAGCCATCTAGTTTTTTTTAAAATATAGAATGTACATATGCTGAATATGTGACAGTCTTATAAATTTATATGTCGAGTATTTCATAATATGTGTTCATGAGAAAAAATAAGCCTCTATTTTCACGTAAGTGGAGGAACATGTTTCCACATCAATCTGAATTACACCTTCTCCATTTAAACACTGGGCCAACGTTAGATACTCTTTTAAACCATTTTTCTAAGAAAATATAATTCTTGTATGTCTAGCAAACATTTTTTAAAATAAGAACTTGACTTCTGCTTGTAAATCAATGTCTGATACAAGGCAGGTACTTTTAAAAGCATAAAGAGCACTTGGTAGTAAACAAGTGGTGAAAAATTGCTTTTAAAATATGTTTGAAAAGTGTTTTGGTTACTGTTGTCTTTTCTTATATTAATTTGAGGAAATTGAAGGCCGTATGGATTCTACTTCTTGGCCTTGGGTTCAGTAAATACTCATTAAGGCCAAACTAAATGAAAACTTTGAATTGCTCATTTCCCGTTTGCCCCGAGAATACTCGCGGGCAGCTGCCCGCTTGCAGCTGCAGCATTTACCCTGAGGTAACTTGCAGGTGACAGTACTAACTTTACCCCCAAAGTTTGCCGTGAAATATCTCGCTTTTATTATTATGTTCTCATTGCTCTAGTATATCAATCATTTTGGAAACAAATGACATCGTGTTATTTATAGCATTCTGTTTTTAGTAGTGGTATTTCCATTAACAAAATATTGTAATTCTTGATGGCCGAAAATGTGAAATCCTAGAAAACATAGCATTCCTGTGCGTGATGTTAAAAAAATGCTGGCAATGAGCTGCACTTTTTTTTTCCTAAATGGGAAAAGGGTTCAAAACAAAACAAAACAAAAATTTACTCTGACAGCTGGCATTAGCATTTTTAAAATGTATCTTTTGGTTCTGTACTTACATGCAAGATGAAATAGTTCATTAATAATTGCTATAATGGTGAAGTAAAGCACATGTCTTGCAGCATGTAGGTTAACAAGTCATCTGTGGTAAAGCATGATAGAGTACATACAGGAGTGTAGGAACTCAGGATTTCATCTGACTCCCCTCATTTCGATGGATCTAAATGGTCATCAGTTAGCCAACCCAAAATAGCCAACCTAATTTTTTGGACTGGTCTTTTAAAAATTAAAAAATTTCAAGTTCCATGAGATCTGGCTCTTGTTTTTTTTATTTCCATGTGGCACCTCGAGTGTCTTTAATAGTGGAAAAAGCTCCTCATTAAATATTTTTGGGTGAATTAATTAAAATTTGAGCCATAATAAGACATCATTAATAATTTTTTATTTCTCTCTTTTTCTCTTCTTTATTTTCAGACGAGGTGGGAGTGTGAATAGCAGTTTAAAGATGTTGCTTTTTTGTAAATGGCCTTTGTGGAATAAAACCTTCATGGGCGTTTTAGGTATGAAGGCTCTTTAAAACCTCAGGTGAGCTGCAAAGAGCAGTTGCTCAGGGCTGCTAAACAAGTATTGGAAAGCAGATATTCAAATTTGGTGGAAGCAGAATAGGTTTTACAAACCAGTCTTTTTTTAAAAAATAAAGTGAGGATAGGTTAATGTTAGTATTATTAGGTTCAGTATGATTACATGAAAATATGATTTCCTCTCTAGGTATTTCTCTCTCTCTAACCCAAATTACATTAAAAATCTGCTGGGAATCACAGGAGAAAATCTACTTGAAAAAACAAAAACAGAAATCTTATTGCAGGATAATAGGTGGATACAAGAATCAAACTTAAGGTATGCTTTCATATAGTAAATCAAATATGATCAGTTTAAGCAGACAGCATTGAAAGTTATTGTTAAAAAAAAAGGCAAGTGCAAAAATGATAGGATTTACTAGTGGATAATTTATAACCAAGGAAGTGACTCATCTAAAATGTTCATTACAAAGCAAGATGCTGTTAACTGCTTCGTATTAGTAATCTATTGCTGCATACAAATTACCCCAAATTTAGCAATTTAAAAGAACAAACATTTATTATCGCACACATTTTCTGAGGGTTAGGAATGTGGCAGCAGTTTAGCTGGATCGTTCAGGCTCAACATCTTTAATGAAATTGCATTCAAGTTGCCAACTGGGGCTGCAGTCATATGAAGGCTCAGCTGGGGCTAGAAGGTCTGCTGCCGGGCTCACTCACGTGGTTTTTGGTAGGCCTCACTTTCTCTCTGGCTGACTCAGTTCCTCACAACATGGGCTTCTCCATAGGTCTTCTCCCAGCATGATGGCAGGCTTCCCTGAGTGAGTAATCTATGAGAGCATGACCCCAGACTGCCTTTTATGACCTAGTCACCGAGTTGAACATCATCACTTTTGCCTTATTTTGTTCATTAGACATGAGACACTAGTCTAGTCCATACTCAGTGGGAAGGAAAGGATTAGTCAAAAGGTGAATGACTACCAGGAGGGTGGAACTCATTGGGAGCCATCTAGGGTTTAATTAAGTCAGTCAGGCAAAGTCAGCAAATCAAAGCCAGACTTGGCTGATTTGGGGCTTATACTGAACAGGATAATCCCTTATATTAATATTTATAATTAGCTCTCTTGGAGTAAAACTAGAATTCCTTTTAAAACAACAGTAATAACAATTACAGGTTACTGAATCCTTTTATAGTACTTATTTAATTTTCATAACACCTCGTAGGGTGAGGAAGACAGATCCTAGTCGCCTCATTTCACAGATTAGGGAACTGAGGCCCAGGTTGTTCAAAGTCCTTAACATTCAACTTGTATTGTTTCTTTTTCTTTTTCACACTTTCTGTTTTTTCCCTTGAAGAATAATTTCAATTACTTTTGCAAAACACGATTTACTTTTTCCTTTTCAGCCTTTTCTGAAAGAGCTGATTTGTTAATGCCTAATTGAAAAGTTTAAAGTTTAAAACACTGTTCTTGTAAAGTTTAAAACATTTTTCTTGTAATATCAATAAAGATGCTTGTCACTTTTCTGCCAGTAGCAAAAAGTCCTTTTTGCTATTTTTGTAATTGGGTGAGGTCTGATTTCTCCAAAATTGTGCCATACTGTGGTTAGCTATGGTCTACAAGAGGAAAATATATTTACTCTTCTTTAAAATCATTAGTTTTCTAAGAAATATGCTATTTGCTATACCAAATCTGAGTAAATCTTCCTCAGGCAAAATGCAGTGGTCACTTTGATATCAAGACAGATAAGTTTTCTCTCCTATTAAAATGCAAAACATCAGGCTCTCAGACCTTTGATACCTACCTTAATCATACATTTACTTCTTGAAGAAGCGTTTTGTATTGTTTTTGATGTTAGGCATGTCCACGTGGACATTGAATGATACATTTTGTATGCGCATTTTGCCAAACTCATGCAAACCTCTCAACTTTGCCTGTAGAATGTCCTAAGTACTTTGACTTCAGTCAAATACAGTATTTTAATAGTCCTATGTTTAAATTTTTATCTTGGGGCTTACTGGCAATATGTATTCCCATAATCCATTTAACCTTTTCTGTTAAAAGATCCTGATAACATGATAGTCAGGTGAAGTGAAAAGTTTTTTGGTCGCTTTCTTATGAATGTGTAAACTGAGGCTTATAGAATGTTAGAGTCAGTTAGTATCTGCTCTTTCAGAAAGATAAGTGCTTTTTATGTTTTTAAAAAAATACTAGGGGTAAATATAATATTAAATTTTCTACACAGTTTATATATTCTAGTCCTACAGAGTATATCCCGAATTATCCTTTTCCCACCTCTCTCCATTTTTGTATGGTTTGATTAGATTGTTGTTTAAAATTTTGATGTATTTTTTTCATAAAATAATCAAATGATTATACTTTATTCTCTTGAGTAGTTTAAATTTATCTTTTATGATCTTGTTAATACTTATTCCTTTGTTGAATAAGCACCTTCCCCCCTTTTTAAAGAAAAAGTATAGTAAATTCCTGTTCTGTTCTGTTACAGTTAGAATTAATGATATTTCACCATTCAGTGAGCTATAATCTTGATTCATTTTAGGTTTCCAATGCCCTCGAGATGCAAATAGTCAATATCTGGGTACCATCCTATTATGGAAGAATTTAGGATGATGCCTTCATAACTTTCACATGACAAAAAGTGGTTACAAACTCATCCATTCAAAGTAGAGAGTTCATTTCAAATCATTGTAATCCAGTATTACTTAACTGACAGAAAATGAAGGCAACTTTGGTCAGAATAATCACAGCATAGTAAAATGGAAATATCACTTCTTGGTGAAACGTTTACCAAGAAGAATCTAATAACTAATAGTACTTTAATTGGCGAGTGTTTTAGTTTTTTGATCATTTGACATTTGATTCTGTACTACTCTTTAAAAGTAAATGTATTTTAGTTGTAGAAGAAGTGATTGTGGATAACTTCTAAGATTGAGCCTAGCAAACTATGTTTGTCAGAAATTAGCATGATAACTTCCAATATCCAACTATTGAGAATAAGAAGCTGCCTGTGTGCTGTGTTCTAGTGGGAGGCACAGAGCCTGCAGTCTGCTAACCTCTACTACATTGGCACTCAAGAGAGTACTTATAGCATTTAACTTTCTACATTTATTTTAGTTCTTCTAAAATGTATTTGTAGGTGTTCTCATCTTGAGAAGAGCTTTGAATTCCGGATATCTTCTCTGTCAGAGGCCTTTAGAGACCTAAGCTTCATTGGTAGTGCTTCTGTCTGGTCGGTGGGTGTGTAAGAGGGATTCTGTACTAGTCGGTGATATCACATTTGGGTTTTGAAATTAATTGCTTGCTAGCTCTCAGTTACCTAAGCTGAATCAACTGCTGAATGTCAAATAATGTCCAAATAATTTAAGAAACGTTTTTGAGACTCAGTAAGGAACTCAACAAGTTATTTCAATTCGGAAGAGAGTTACTTGAGCACCTACTACAGGTTAGCCCAGTGTAGGGTACAGAAGGAGCCAGCTCTCAGTCCTTGCATTAAGGAACAAGGTTCCAAGGAGTCTCCTCTTACTCATTCTAAATCTACAAAACTGAACCATGGAGGAACTGCTGCTTTTCACCCTTTTCGTTCCAACACCAGCTTAATATGTTCCCATATTTTTGGTTAGTCAAGAACACTTCTTAAACGCCTGTGGTGTATAAAGAAATGCAGTTGCTATTTAGAGAGGAAAAGCCTGGTAGTCTGAATCTGATCTCCCTCTCTATCTTTGTACACTCGTGGGGTGCATTCAATTTAACTTCCATATTACATTTTTTTATCACTTACTCCCAGGTATTCCACAATACCTATATGTGAGACGTTGGACTAATTATTGTAAAAAGTTCAAAGGTGGGTAAACCACAGAACCTGCCTTCAACCTGAAAGTAAAATTCACCAGTAGTTCCTGATCATTCCTGTAATGCCTGGGGACAAGGTCCAGAGGCGCCCTTGTGGGACAGGGAGTATACTGTACTGGTATTGTAAAATTCATTGTGGACAGTGGAAAAATGGCAGTTGTGTGATCCCCTTGAAGATCCTGCTAAAAGACTGCCTCCTGTGTAAAGCTTCCACCAAGTCCTTCTGAAACACAGCCCCTGCCCCCTGGAGTTCTCACTGTTACCTCAGCTGTGTCTGGCCCCATAGTTACTTGTGTGTCCCGTAGCCCTGTCTGGTAGTCTGTTCACTGTTCTGGAAAGGGAAGAATGACTTACTCGTGGTATGTATGTGCCCAGCCATCACATGGAAGGTGCTTACTAATGACTGAATTGTATCATATCTGCTTTTATCCTGGCTTAAATGTGATTCTCAGGGAATGATGCATTCTGATAAACTAAGTTACCTGTGCTAGTGAATGGTTAAGCAGAAAATCCTTTTTCTTTGGCCCACACTGTTGAAAAGCAAAAAATCTTAGACGACTCCTTATGGAAGCATGATCTAATATATTTATAATAAAATTAATTTAGAATAACTATTAATATTCCACTAGAGAAAGTATAGGGTTGTGATTCTCAGTGTGGCCCTGGGCCATCAACATCACCTGGCAATTTGTTAGAAATGCAGATTTTTTTTATCCCATCTTAGACTTACCGAATCAGAAATTCCTAGCTGGGACCCAACAATCTGTGTTTAAACAAGGCCTTTAGGTGATTCTGATGCACTTTCAAGTTTAAGAGCCAATGGTATATGGCAACTGTTCTGAACCCTGGATATACATAATAATTGTTTGGGGAGCTTTTAGAAATACATAGTACCTGAGCCCACCCCCAGAAATTCTGATTTAGTTGGTCTGGGGTGAGGCCTGGCTATTTTTTAAGTGCCCCAATGTGTACCGATGTTTAGCCAGAGTTGACAACCGCTGATGTAGTGGGTAGAATAGGAATTTGAGACTTACCCCACAGTATCCTCTGGGGCTTGCTTTAAAAAAATAAAAATGTTTCTTTCTCCTAAAAGTTGGATAAAGAAAAACTTGCATTTATATTTTACTTAATCAGTAAGCATGCACTTATTGAGCAAGCACTTTCCACTTTTCATGGCATTGCATTAATAAAAACTCTCCCATAAAAGTAGATGTTTGAAAGCCAGTGGTGTTTCTCAGAGGAACTATGTCATATTTGGGTGTTATATTTGAGGCAAAGCCTTGGCATCAAATAAATCATAGATGGGACCAATAATGTGTCATAAAATCAACAATAACAATAATTATAAATCTCTGCAGTCATTTAAAATAATAAAATTATGCTCTGAGCCCAATAAAAATCATGATAAATGTAATGCACAACCTAATACCTCCCCCAGGGGTCTTAGTGCTGTAGAAAAATGCATGTGGTCATAGGAAACACAGTTTCCTGAATCTATTATGTAATAAGTATTAATTAACACTGTTTGCACTCTTAGAATTTGGAAAGATTTGGATAATTTAATTCTCTAAAAATGTCCAAGGAACACTTGAATGGATGTCTTTTTCCCAGGAGGCTGCCTGGGAGTAAGCCTGGAGATGCATGGAAACCCTGGGACCCAGTCAGTGTCCACTGCTGTTGGAGGTGGTGATAATGTGGGTGTTTCTATTCCAGAAAAGCATTTTTTAATGAAATGACTTATCTAGGGTTTCTACTCTTGGATTTAGTTTCTTCAAAATTCTGCCTATCTGCAGAAATAAAGGTAAGAGAAAAAATTATATGATTTGTACACTTTACTCTTGACTGAAAAGCCATAAATTTTAGAATCATGAGGACCTGCTTTTTAAGAGAGGAACTTCATATATTCTCTTTGGGGTGGCCAGGTTGGCACAGACTTGTGAGAGTGTAGGCAAATGATATAGCGGAGGAAACCCTGGACTTGGGGCCGGAAGACCCAGTCCAACCTGGCTGTGCTCCTTACGACCCTGCATGGCTCTCAGCAGGACACTTCTCTGAGCTCTCATCTCCTTTCCTACAAGGTGAGCATGAAGACACCTAATACAATTGTAAGAATCGAATAGGTTAATATAGATAATTGTACTCAGCATGGGAAGCGTTCCATAAAAGTTATTTTAAGTAGCTGAAATAATGATTGGTAAAACATACATGAGGAATTCTGTCTGTAGCTTCTCCTTCTTGGCCCTGGAGCAGAAAGCCTGCTTCATGGTGGATGCTGAGGGAAACTGGGGAGGGAGTGTTTCTCACCCTGCAAATCCTTCCTAGGAAAGAGAATAGTGGCTGCAGTCTGGGCTGTTAGGAATGGCCCTAGAATGGCTGGGGTTTAGAGTGTGTTGTTGGTGTCTTACCTGTAGCCAGGTCTGCATTTTGACTCCGAATGCATTGTCAGTTAGGGATCTTGGTGACCATATGTTGCTCAGTAACTGAAGTGTTGTTTGGACCAAACTATCATAGCGAACTTTTCTTGGCAGGTATGCCCTGTTGATACTGAGCTAGGTGTGCATGTGATAGTTTATATCAACTGCTATAAAAGAACCACAGGTCACAGTGACTCAGATTATGCAGGTAATATACTCTAGAAATTCTAAAGCCTTTAGCAAATAAATGTACTACTAGAGAAAATTATTGCTGATTATATTAAATTAGTCTCAGTGATTTATTTTTCCCCTAGCTCAAGAGTTCTTCTCATTTCCCCTGGAACTCCTGTCTCAAGAACACACTAAGTTCTTTAACTAGAAATAGTTCTTTAAGCTCTAGTATGCTTGGTAATTCAAACAGAAATAAAGGAAAATAAAAAATGATTAAGGAACATAGTAATCTTCTAAGTAAGTTTTTCCATAGAGTCATAGAACCCACAGAACCCCTAGACTTTAGGGATTATCTAGACCATTCTCTCTTCCCTGTGGAAATCGCTCTCAGAGAGGTCAAGAAGCTAGTCTGATGCTATACTGGACATTAATACAAAGTCATCCTCCTCACTGTCATTGTTATGCTTTTTCCTCTACCTCACACAGCCTCTAAAAGATTTCTTATAAAATTTGTTGTTTTTAAGTAAAACTAAGTTTAGGAATAAAACATTCAGTATTTTTCATTTCCTTAAGGAATTCACCAACTAGAATGATTTAGTCTCTTCTTTGTCTCTTTTGAGACACATTTCAAAATAGCACTGATATACTGTATGATCCAGCAATTTCACATCTGGGTATATACCCAAAATAATTGAAAGCAGGCAGTCGAACAGATACTTGTACACTGATGTTCATAGCAACACTATTCACAGTAATCAAAAAGTGGAAGCAACTCAGGTGTCCATAGATGGATGAATGGATAAACAATAGTGGTATATTCATACAGTGAAATATTATTCACCATTAAAAATATTCATACAATGAAATAGTGGTATATTCATACAATGAAATATTATTCACCATTAAAAATATTCATACAATAAAATACCATTAAAAACATTCATACATCGTTAAAAAGGAAGGAAATTCTGAAACATGCTACAACGTGGGTGAATCTTGAAAGCTATGTTAAATGAAATAAGCCAGTCACAAAATGACAAACATTATATGATTCTACTTATATGGGGCACATAAAATAGTCAAATTTATAGAGACAAAGTAGACTGGTAGTTGCCAGGGGCTGGGAGTTATTGTTTAATAGGTACAGAGTTTCAGTTTGGGAAGATGAAAAGTTCTGGAGGTGGATGGTGGCGATGCATACATAATAATGTGGCTCTACTTAATACTACTGAACTATATACTTAATGATTAAAGTGGTAAGTTTTATATTATGTATATTTTTATAATTAAAAAGTTAAGTAAAAAAGAGGTGACCTCCAAATAAAGTCAAAACTTAAAAAGGAAAACAAATAGGAGGGGTACTCTGGCTGTTCACTAATACGAATGAGGTGGTAAAGTCTGATGGAAGGAATGCTGGCCTGGGCTCTAATTCCGTTTCTGTCATTAAGGAGCTCTGAGACCCACCCACCTGGCCGTTAGTTTCCTCATCAGTAAAGTGGTGCATCTCCAACCTTCTTGCCTGCTCTAGAATTCTGTGAGCCTACAAGCCTTTAGTGAAGAAATACTTGTTTAGGAACAACTGCCTGTTTGAAGATAAGGAGCCAGGCGCACCTGCAGTATGAAGGCAGACCGGTTCTCCAGAATGTGTTCTGACCTACCCTTGTCTGGGGCATGTTTGAAACTACAGTAAGCATTTTAATCTGTCCATCTTGCTTGCTGCTCTTTATGCTGGACTGGAACTCCACAGCGCTGTCAGATTCCAGAGCTGTATTTTAGGGTCCTGAACTGGCTTTGACACCAGACCCAGAGACGGGCTACTTCTCACAGTGCTTATGACTGAGCAATTGTGGCATCAGAAATCATCTTTATCACTGTCTCGAAGATGAGACTGTTCCCTCCAAGTTGTTTATATTTTCAGTATTCCATGGAAAAGGTTCTCTTTTGCCTGAGTTATATATAAAAGTTATTTCTTTTTTTTGACTTTGGAGTAGGTAGTTTGGTATCAGTTAATTCTTCCCCTTTTCACAAATAGGCTCTTGTTTGCAGAGTTTTGCTTTTATTTTATCAGCCTGTCCACTGATTGACAGGCTGAAGCTTACGTTTAACACACTCTGAGTGCCATGTGTAGGCAGTGTGCCAGTACATTGTGTGAGAGTGGGTATAGACAGCCTGGAGTGAAAAACAGAGGCCATTGACTGGGCTAGTTGCTTTATATGGATGGGCTAGTTGCCCATCTCTCAATAGCCCTACGAAGCAAGTGGTGGTAACTTCTCTAATTCAAGAAGGCAGTAATATAATCACTAGCTGACCTGGTTTGTATCCCCCATCCCCCTGCTCCTCAGTGCTAAAATTTAAACAATTTTGTGACTATTGAGCCATATTTGGGATAACCATGACCAAAGAGTCGAATAATTCCTCTTTGCCCTATGTGTTGGGACAATAGAATATTCTAGCTGGGATAGAGGACGAAGAGCTGTGGGCTGCTTATGAGAGGGTCTAATGTTGTTCCGGAACTATCATGGGAGTCTAATGCTACTAGTTCTTTGTAGGTCTATTTATGGTGTCTTTTAGGAATGCTTATGGTGTGACCAGATACTCTCCTCATTTTGTTTGCACCTGTGTATTTCTAAGTGATAGTGGCTTTTACTCAATCTATTTTTAACTTCTAACTCTTACGGAATAGGACTTGGAGACTATCTTCCATTCTTATTCCACTCATTAGCCACTCAGACTTTAACAAGTCAATCAATAGAAAGAATAGTACTTGATATTACTAATTAAGGGTGGGTCCCCTTTCTCTGTCCCTTTCCCTCTATATTCCTGAGGCTAATGTGGTATCTGACACATAATTGGTGTTCCATGTGTGAATGGCTGGATAGATGAAAGAGCTTGCAGTTTTTAAGAGAATCTTTGTTTTTACCTTTAGTACCATCTATGTTAAATGAATACATATGCAATCTCCTTTTTTACTTTTGGTAATTGAGAAAGGCAGATACTCAGTTCCAAAATTAGACTGTTCTACATTGACCATATTCGGAGAGGGGTCATAATTTGATGTTATCTGAAACCAGTAGTTATCAGTTTTTAAACAAGATTTTGCTATAATTTGATGAGTGATTTGTCTATGTTCATATATTCAAGCAGGTGGCAGTAAGAGCAATATCTTCAGTAAGGTGGAATTCGGTTTAGGAAGATGCATCTGAATTTAATGAGGTTCAGAATGAAAGATGAAGCTACGCCTGTCTTCAAATACTTGAATGATCCATATCTTATGTAGGAATATCACACCGTCCCCCATCTTTCCTTCTCATATTTTCCCATCTTAGGAGAGCCCC
>NW_006494611.1:4052672-4066082 GCF_000325575.1 Pteropus alecto | reverse complement strand
CAAAGCTCTGAGAGAGAGAGAGAGAGAAGAGGAATTAAGATTGTAGAAGCTTGTTTTTGGAAATGAAGAATGTTTTTTTTCCCCTGTAGAAATGTCGTTATGGGAATAATAGGTTATATGATATTATAAGCCTTAATGTCTAGTTAAGATACTTAAGTGCGTTTAGAAATCAGTATTTTATTAAGTTTTCCATGGTCATCTCCTCTCCCTTCTTCTTACTTTTAGTCCTACTAAAGGATGAACCTCCTGATGAGTGGATAGGTCCTGTGAAAGTTGGGTCAGCTCGCTCTGATGCACGTCTTGGGAACAGGGACTCTGTCATCTTTACCTCTGTGTTAGCAGCTACTAGTCCAGGACCTGGCACAGAGTACATGCGCTCCAGTACTGGCTGAATTAGTTTGAATTTAAAGAAGAGAAGCTTTTACATTCTCTCTTTTCCTCTTTGTCAGTTTCTCAACATGCCAAACCCTTCATCAGTGCTGGAATTAGGACATGCAGTTGGATTTCTCTGTTGATCCTTTTATTTACTTATTCACCAAACATTTATTGATTACCTATGATGTGCCAGGTACTACAGGCATTGAAGGCACAGCAGTGGACCAGTATAGTTTGTGACCTGCTCTCCTCGAGCTTATAGTCTGATGAGAAAATAGAACCATCATTAGGAGGGCACTCACTGGGTCTGGGGTGGAACTGTTCTCTAGAAACTACTGCTATTTTAAAGATGTGTACACTGTCTTTGAATTAACCTGTGTGTCTCATGTCAAAATTTCTTTTTTACCTTAACTATCAGTGATGAAAAAGTGACTTTTACAGTTATTCGGAATTGTCCTTAAAAATAAACTAATGAAAAACATGATGTGGGCAGTTTGCTTTTACAGTCTTTGATTAGACAGTAAGCCTTACTTACCTTTTTAAATAAAATCTTAAAATAATAATCTTAGCTGTTTGAAAATAACTTTTCCTGAATATTCTGCTTGTAAATTATTAATTTTCTGAGTTTTCTATGAAGGCAAACTATCAAATTTCCTTTTGCTTGGTGACTAATTTAGTTGCTTGTTGTTTCTATTCATAGCTTTCTAATCTTAGGTCAAATTGAGCGGATTTAATGGTGAATAGTTGCAGCTATTCACCGCTAAAAAAAATTAAAATCATAAGAAGGAAAGGTAAGAAAATGATACAAAATCAGCAAGATAAAGAGTGATTGTGTCGGCGGCTATGTTGGAAGAAAGCGAATTTTTTTCTTGATTTTTTTTTTTTTAGTGATGCAAAATGTCTTTCAATAGATTAGTATAATTTACACGAGCTATTTGAAGGGATTACGTTCTTAACAGTTCTCTTAAAGCTCTTTATTATTACTATGTACAGCCTGAAGCCCTGTCACTTCTTCACACTTTTTTTCTGGATGCTTTATAAAATGTAAAAGGGTTTTCAAAATAAAAATAATTATATTGGAGATTTGGGGTGGGGGCTCACTTCTGTCTAAAAACAAAAATGCTAAAACAGTACATTATGTCAAATCTGCCTGTTTAAGAGATTCAAGCACACCTGGTAGCAAAGAGGTTTAACCTAGTTTCATAGATGAAACCTCGTGGTGGAGGAAGGATGGGGAACCAGTCCAGGGTGAGCTGAGGAACTGGTTACCTTTAGCCTACTTTCTCTGGGATGACGCACTTTATCCTTCCAGGTCAGTCAGCAGCCTCAGCCCAGGCCTTAAGATTCTTGGTCACAAGTAACAGAAACACTTCATCTAGCTTAAGCAAAAGGAGAGATTATTTTTGTTTGTTTGTATACTTTACTAAACTGCAGGATGAGCTGGATGGAGTGGGTTTTAAGGACATTCGGAACCACGGACTTGAACGTAGCTCTCTCTCTCTGGCTTCTCTGCTCTTTATCACCACCTTTTGTCTATATCTGTCTTTTAGTGTTGGCATCATTTTTTTCTTACTGTAGATGGGCTTCCTGTACGTGGAAGATAGTTCCATGGTCAGTGTCAATCTACAGATGTCTTTACAGCCTATGGGCTGGGAGAAAACAGGATCCTTACCCCCTAGTTTAAGTTTGGAAAACCCCAGGGAAGAATTCTGATTGGCCTGACCTAGGTCATGTGCCTGTGACAGTTGATACAGCCAAGGGGATGAGGTACTGGATAAGCTCTGCTTGTGTCACAGCCATAAGGGAGGTCACATGGGCATTGCCCTGGAGGAATTGTTATAAACAGGCAGCCGCAGCAGTTTTTTTGCTTTCTTTAGTCCCTATGTTACCCAGTTCCAACAACTAGTTAAGATTCTTTCTCAAACTAATTGAAAATCTTTTATAGTCTTTTTTCATTGTTTTTGTTAGATTATAGACTTTATACCCACTAAATTTTAGGTTCTTTCATTTTACTCTGCATTTTTGCAAGCATACTAGCACCCTGTACTGTAGTGTGATCTCAAGTATTATGGTTAACTGCCTGAATAAGTACCACTGGAATAACATGGAATCATAAAACTTGAGTAGCGAAAGAGATTCTAGATTTGATCTACCTTCAATAGTTTCACAGATATTATGGGGTCTCTTAAACACAAAGGATCCAAAGATAAAGGAAGGTGAGCACTTTGCATTTCTAAATATTGGGCCCTGTTCTAGGAACTGAGGATAGTGGGGTGAAACAGATAAGGGAGGTCCTTGCCCTCATGGACCTTAAATTTATCTAAAGAAAAGTCTTAACTAGAATGCCAAATTTCTTTGATTTTTGATTGAAGTCATATTAGTTTAAGAGTTTATCTTTTAAGAATGGGCTGAGCCATGAACAGATCTGAAGCTCTGTTTGTCAATATGTATCTTTAAGTATTTGTTTAAGAAACAAAATAAATTATTAGTAAATGATGCTTATTTAGCAGATAATAATCTTTGGAAATATGGGATCTCTTGGAGAAATAAGTTCTTGGTGGTGAGAATGCCTGAGAGAGAGCTTAGTTTTTTAAACTGACAGACTAGGATTCGAACCTCAGCACTCCACTGGCTGGTTTTGTAACTCGGGCAGGTTTTCAGAGTTCTTTTAGCCTCACATGATTCAGCTATGCAATGAAGATATCTACTTTATATGGTTGTGTGGTATTATATGAAAGTTTAACAGTTACTTTTTATAATAACAATTTTTATTTTGATAAAATGCACATAATATAAATTTACCATCTTAACCATTTTTAAGTGTACAGTTCAGTGGTATTAAGTACATTTATATTATTGTGCTGCCATCACTACCAACTATCTCCAGAATTCTTCATCCTGCAGAACTGAAACTCTATACCATTAAACAATAACTCCCACTCCCCTCTTTACCCAGCCCCTGGCAACCGCCATTCTACAAACAGTTAATTTTTTGTAAATGGTAAGATCTCAAAAAATGTTAGCTGTTATCCCTCTAAATCAGAAGCCAACAAACTCTAGCCCACAGGCCATATTTGGCCAGTAGCCTGTTTTGGTGTAGGGTATCCTCGAACTAAGAAAGGTTTTTATATTTCTAAAAGGTTATAAAAACAAACCAATACAAAAACAAAATAAATAAGAATATGCCACAGAGACAGTATGTAGCCCACAAAACCTAAAATATTTACTATGGGGTCCTTTAAGAATTTGATTTTAGTGTGTGTGTGTGTGTGTGTGTGTGTGTGTGTGTGTGTGTGCGTGTGTGCGTGTGTACATGCTTCTACATATGGGAGTTATATGAACATGTACCATAGACCATGAGTTCCCAGTAGGGGGCCATATTGCCCCTTAGGGGGTAAAATTGGTTCTTGGGAGATGAGAAATCTTAGGTATAATGATTTGCAGTCTTCCAAAGGGCCACAGTATAGAAACAGATACATAGTATATTCTTGGTATTAAAATTTCTTTGGGTTGTGGCAATTAGAACAAATATCTAGGTAGGCTCATGAGGGGAGCAATAATTTTAAAAAGGTCTGAGAACCACAACACTGCCTAAGACAATTCTGGAAGGCAAGACATGCATCTTAATAGCCTCCCAATATAGCAGAGGATCTACAACACTTTCTTTAGTCGTTAAGTTTGTTACAGCATAGTTGAGTGAATTAAATCTCTGATTTAGTTCAGTCTAGAAATTGCTTTCACAGCAAAATCTATAGCCCTGGAAATTAAAAAAAATTTCTTTTTAACCTTTAAGAAGTTTGTCAAATGATTATCTCTGATATAACAGGCAGATGCTCCTTGCTTATTAGATTAGAATTCTTGTTTTTTCTTACTTTTGTCGCTGACTTGATAAAACGACTGTAGTTGTTGGAATGTAAAGACTTTTAACCTTAAACCTCCATGTAATGCTTCTCACAGTCATGTAAACTATAAATTGAAAAGAAAACAGGTAGATCCTTATTTTACTTGAAAAATAAAGTTGGATTTAGAATATACAGATTTCAGTAGCAGGCCATTGAAATGTCAGGAACATTGTTCATCCTGATCTCACTTCACATTCAAGTACTGTGTCTTATGTATTTCTGTATCCCCAAATTCCTAGCACATAGCAGGTGGATAATGAATGTGCTTCTGATACTGGTTGTACTGGTGGTATTTCTGCACATGTCTCATTGTACCCTGGAGTTCTTTTTACTAGCGGTTTTTCTTTGCCCCAACTTGTTCTCACTCAGAGACCCATTCCTGCAGATATAGTTCCCCTGTCTTACATTGGTTCCCCAATACCAGTTGGTCTTTCCACCAGTGTTAATAGTGTTTGATAAGTAGGAGGGGATTGTTCAAGCAGCATTCACTGCACAGAGAAAGTCTTCATGGCACAAACAATGCTGATGTAGTAGTGCCCAGCCCTGTGGTTGACTTGGAGTAGAGTAAGTAGTGTGAGGGTGGTGAAAGAGGCAGTGCCAGGGATCCATGCCTCCTGCTGGGCTGGGAGCTGGAAGTAGCATCTGGAGAAGATGACCTTCCATTCAAGCCTCAGGCTCTGAGGGAACAGCCTAGATAGAGATCCACCAGGCCAGTGTTCCTCAAATATTTCTACCAACATTCCCCTGAGGCATCAGGAGGTATCTACCAAAGTGACCTCTGTGAACACAAAACCTGTCTTCTGTTGTATTTTTAACATTTCTCTGTTTCTAGCAATGTACTCCACCGTATAGGTGTATGCTTTAATATAACAATTTTAAAAACAGTTTAAAACTTTACGTGGAATTGATATTCCACAAGAATGAACTACAATCATCCTGTACCCTAAGCCCACCACTATAAATCCCCGGGAAAGCTTACATCACAGATGTAGAAGCACAGCTGGGCTGTTGTTGGGTCCAAACAGGTATTAGCCACTTTTGTCAGTCAGATCTTGGAAGTCGAGGTGCTTTCATAGAAAGTGATAAATCCCAAGAACCAGGTGCAGAGGCAGTGGGCCGTGGTTAGAGTGACAAAGTGACTGTCTTAGACTTTTCTGGGTTTATGCCCCTAAATTTGAAATCAGCTTCTGGGTTTTAATCTCTGGGGACTCTTTGTCCTGCCCTCGAGGATGAAAACTCTTATTTGCTGACCGTGGCTATCACAATGGTGCTGGGGCTACCCCCCACCTGAAGTCCTTCTTTACCTCTGCAGTACTCCATGCAACCCTGAAGAGGCCCACTGCATTCTCCTTGCTGAGGGCCAATATGGAATTCGACATCCATGGCCTCATAGAACAGGCATCAGTCTATTTTCAGAGTCCAAATGCTCAGAAACCAGTGTGTGTGAGGAACACATTAGCTTTTATTGATGTTCATGGAGCAAGAGGGTCCTCTCTTGGTTTTTAAGTATCTCATGTGTCTCAAATCTGGATCAAATGTTTAACTTTTAAGCTTATCCTTAGCCTTTTATCTGTAAATCTTCATAAATGGCCTAGTTTCACCATGACATTTTGGTAGCATTAAATTTTGAACCAAAAATTATGTAATTAATTACAACTGTTAATTGAGTCAAGCCTGTAACTTGATAACACAAGGCCCAGAATTGACAGGTGGTTAATCCCTACCACATAACTTCTTCATACGTGTTCCTTAAGATAGGGTTTAAAACAGCAGTCACAACAAGGCTTTTGGCAGAAATCTCAGGTGAGTGCTATTTGGTGACCAAAGTGGAAACCAGTGACTTCCACCTCCTAGCTCTCAACCTGAAGTCCCAGTCTACCTTCATGGACGGTCCCCTCCACAAAAGTCCTGCAACCCACGAGTCTTGTGCTTTGACGTATTCTAGTCACTGTTGTGGACACAGTTAGTCATGCAGCTATTTTCAGACAAGACCAGTAGCTGTGCCCATTAATTTACATTCTGAGCTTCTGGTACTGGAATAAAATTACTAGGAATAACCTTTTTTTTTTCGATGACCACCTTGTAAGTGCCACAGTATAGTAGAGGCTTCTTTCTCAAAAATAGTGGATGGTAAAGTAACTTTCTACATAAATGAACGTGAACTTTCAAAAACATGACACATTCGAGAAAGCTGTGACCAAAAGGTTAATTCCAAGCAGAATAGTCAGGAAAACTTATTTCAAGACTATCTGAAACAAGCACATGGTGTTGCTGGCCTAGTTGAGTGTCAGTATGGTAGAGAGGAGAAGGGGTAGATTTTGGAGTCAAACGGACCAATGTTGGAAATTAGCTATTGTCCTAAGCAGGTTTTAAACATCTTCAACCAGTTTTTATTCCAGAAACAAATGGAGAGGACTAATAATTCTCTACATCATTAAAAAGTTTCTGGTACATGAAGTTCCTGGCACATAGAGGTCATTTTCAGCAGTCCTGTCTGTTGGGGCAACTCTTCCACTCTTCCCTCCCCGAAGAAGAAGGAAGGACTTGTCTTACTCTACTGAGTCAGGATTTAAATTTAGCAAGACTTCAGAGTTAGTACATATATGTTTTAAATGGTTATGGGAAATATGCCTAGTATTTGAAATGAGTTGTACTTGATTCATATTTTTTAATAATATATATATTCTGCCCAGTTTTATGAAAACTTTTTTTTTTTTTTTTTAGGTAGCTAATTCATTTCTTAGTCATACTATGAACTCCCAGGATCTTATCCCACAAATCCAGCCCTGGTTAGAGCTCTTTATAGAGCCTTTAATACTCCAAACCCACTAACCTCATTTTGTACATTTCGAAAACACAGGCACACATGTATGCATGCACACATACACACACACACACACACACACACACACTCACACATACAATTTATGACATGGCTTTTGGGAACAATGTTAAAACAAACAAACAAAATTCTTAGAAAGTTGTGAGATGCTTAAAATAGTTCGATTTTTAAATGGTTTAAGAGCTTTTCCCATAAGACTTGGTGCTTGCTGCTATAAATAGAGGCATGCATGTGTGTCCAGAGTGGTTCCTCTCTAGTCACAATGCTTAAGAGGATCAAAAAGTCAGTTGTATTATCTTGACATCTAAGGACTACTGTGAGCTTTTAACCTCATTAACTCCAAACTTTAAAAAAACACCTTTAACTTCACAAGACCTGTAAATCAGATAGAGAATATTTCACATGAAAAGCTTCCAGGTATCTTGTTACTTTATTAAAGACAGACAACTAGATTCTCCCTTTCGCCCCTACTCCCTAACACTGTATTGTCACTAGGATTTTTCTAATGGGCTTAAATCATTGTTAAAGCTGGGAGATGGGTACATAATATCCATCATTTTTATGTATTCGTTATATAAATTAGAACAGACACATTTAAAAAAAAATCTTGAAATAGCTAGAATTCTTTCTTTTTCTACTTTGTGATTGGGATAGGGTGGTAGTAGCATTTTTTTTTTTTTTCAGCCTCGTCTCCCTGGACTATTCAAGGCAAGGTATTGGAAAAGAAACTCAAAATAAATAATTAGATATGAGATCCCCAAAGTGTACATATTATTTGAATTCTAAGATTTCTCTTTAGAATTTCCAATCTGATGCCATCTAAAAGCATTCCTAGAAATATAGGTTAAGTATCATATTTAAATATGGCAGCATGGCAAATATAGTATAATTGATAGGGCAGAGGATTTGGAATCCCAAAGTAGGAGCCAAGGTCTGTTTTTGCCACTTGTTAGCTAAAGAGTCCTTGGGCACATCTTCCAACCTTTTTGAACCTATTTCTTCAGCTGTATAATGAAGACAATCCATGCTCTCTCTACCTCTTAGGGAATTTTTTTTTTTTTTTTAGTTATTATTATACATAGGTTCGTGAGTTATTCATTTAGTTAGTGTGTATCATCATCTATTGAACTAGGAACCCAGAATATGCAGCAATAGAAACAGTCACATATATAACTTGTTCTCATGTAGCTCACAAACAAATGAAGGAAATACAAAAATACACAGAAACACAAACATACCACACTGATGACATTTTTAAATAGTGCAAAATATGCCTAGTATTAGCTAAATACATGTATTGAAGGAAACAGAAAAAAATGGTCCATTTAGTTTGTCAAAGGTCTTAAAAAACTTTCTTTCCATCTTTCTGTAGTCTTACCCTGACTGTGTTTTCTCTACATAAACTCATTTGGTATAAGAAACTATATAGCTACTTAAAAAAATACTTGTTTCATAGGTGATACATGGATGCATTCTCCTTTTGATACAGAAGCAAATGGATAAAACATAATCCTCCTTTAACTCTCCACCCCCTAATCCCAGCCTCCTTCATCAGGTCCAGAATGCAACCACTATTTCCCTTAGGTATCTGTCCTTTAAAACTTTTTCTCTTCCTTTACACACACATATATGTGTATCCAGAGAAAATACATAATGATGCAGTTGCTTTTCTTTTGTTTTAAACATATATTGTTATACTAAGTGGAATATTCTGCAACTTGCTTTTTTCACGCAATTATATAACCAGGAGAACTTTTCATGATCTGGCTGATTCACTTTAATCTGTTTACTGTTCTGGCTTGTTTCACCGTTCACCTATTGATGGGCAATTAGGTTGTTTCTAAGAACAAACAACACTGTGGTAGACATCTTTGTAATATCCCATTTAAGTATATAGATGAATATTTCTCTAGCGTAGGTATGGAGAATTGGAATTGCTAGGTCATAAATTACATACCCTTTAAGTTTGACTAGTTAATGACAAATTGTCCTCCCAGGTAAAATGGACACTATTTTTCACACTTCAGTTTCTTGCCCAGCTCCTTGGAGCCAGTTAATTAGGGGAAGATTTTCAAAGGACAGTTATGGTGGTCTAAAGTAGACCAGTGCTTCTTAAACCTTAAATATGCAGACTTCTGTTAAAATGCAGATTATACTCGGTAGGTTTGAAATGGGGCCTGAGATTCTGTAGAACTGACAAGCTCCTAGGTGAAGCTGACATTGCTGATTAGGGACCATACTTGGAGTACCAAGAATCTAGAGAACAGATCCTGCTCCAGCTTGTTTCTCCATATTGCCTGGAAGTTACTGTTTGTATGGGTGTGTGCATTCATGCGTTAACTCATGTATATGAGCGTGTTTCTGGAATAAGCTGTATTTTGCCATAAATATTTGAACTCTAGCCCTAGGAAACTCGACTTTTAGAGTTAAATCCTGTGAACATTTATGACAAAATGTTGATGGTTGCTGAAACTGGGTTATGGGTGCATATGGATTCATTGTACTATTCTCTACTTTTGTAGAAATGCTCATATACAAATTTTAAAATAAAAGAAAGGTCCTTTGAAATTTGAGTTGCCTCTAAAGATTTTGTTTGGTACATACTGCTGTGCCTTTCCTAGATTTCCTCTGGTAGATCATTTGGAAGTATTTTATTTTAATCAGTAGTGTATTTTGACTAGTGTGAGTTTTAATGTTAATATAGCTATGTATTTTTAGAAGTTTAAAAATAACTGTGAAAAGAGCTTTGTTCCATGTCTGCGTACCTTAGCAGCTGCAGTCGGATCCCCCTCAGCCTTTTCATTCAGAGAGGGTGCCACCATGGTAGACACTGAGGCCACAGCATGATAGTGTGTATGATATAGCATGATGGCACTGGAGGCGCTTTAGAGAACCTCTAGGGTCAGAATGTCTGTGTTGATTGATTGGTAGTTACATGAAACAACGTTGAGAAGGATTTTGAGTTATTCTCAGGATTCAGCAGAAAAAAGCTCTGTGATTAACTAGCAATGTCTGTCAAGGTGTGCTGGATTGGGGAATGATAGCACAAATGCTTTGTATTGGTTCACTCTGGCTCACTAAAAGCACTTTTTTATGGTCTGGAATATGAGGCACAAAGAATTTAAATGATCTGTTTTAGGATTGTGGTTAGTGAAAGAACTAGTACTGTAATAACTAGGTATCCTGATGCCTACCCTAGTTCTCTTTCTACCATTCTACTCTAATAATGGGAGTCTAACTATGGATAGAGCATTTGCATGTTGAAGTAGCTTGTAGAGTGGAAGGAGCTATTCATTCACTTTTTAGTTGATCTTGGGCAAATCAGTTAATCCTGCGGAAGAGGATAGTTTTTTCTTATGGATGTAACTAACCAGCTCTTTTTACTTTGGCCACTAGGAAGCTCAGAGCCAAACTAACAACTCTGCTGTAGCAACTGTTTAATCCCCTGTGGCCTGAATAATTGTATTCTAATTCTACTTTCCTCCAACCTTTCTCTGTCTTGGCTTCCTAATCTAATTCCATATTTTCTTGCTTTGCTTTATTTATTTCATTTTGTTGTTTTATTGTATGTATTTACCATAAGCTGCCTCAAATATTTGTGAAACAGATGGCATGTAAAGAACATTGGAATGTTTGTTACTGACAAGATCAGTGAGAATGAAAATAGTGTTAGAGTTCTGAGGAAATGTTAGTAGCTGTAGTATCTGCTTTCTTTTTCTCCCTGGTTTTCCTGTCTCTGTAATCAATTCATCTTAGTCTCCTCCACCTCTCTTTGTCTGTGGCTTTGGCTGCACCCTAAGCAATGATGGCTCATCTCTATGTCTACAGCCTTACCTGGATTCACAGATGCATGCCATATTTTTGACTTCTTTTTTATCAGATAGCTACATCTGAATGTCCAGCAGGTACCTCAACTCAGCATTTTCAGAACTGAGCTCAGCATCCTTTCCCCAAAACATCCTCTGCCTCGACCCCAGTTGCACGACCATCCACCCCACTGTTCTAGTCAGTCACCAGGTGTTCACTTCTTATTTTTTCCCTTCTCTAATCCTTCACATCTAATCAGCAACTAAGACCTGTCACTTTAACTTCTCAACATTTTGGGAGGGGTCTATTCTTTCTATCATTTCTATAAAACCTTTTGTATTTTTTATTCTATTCTTGCCAACTTTGGGGTTTTTATTATTGCAGCAATCACCACTGAGCCTCCCTATCCCTTTTATTCTCCCATTCCAGCCCATCCTTTGCCTAAAGTCAGGGATCTGCATTTATCTTCAGGCTAAGGTTCAATTTATTTAGGCCTTTCATACACTTGCCTTTGCTAAGCTTTCTAGTCTGATGTTTTGCCATTCCTCAGCCTTGATGTGACCTTCCCTGTCTTCCTCCTCTGGTACACTCCAGACTGCCTCTTAAGAATTGCCTCATTATCCCTTTCTCAACCTCTCCAGGCTTCTTGCGTCTCAAGATCGTGCATACATCTCCGTTATAGATCTTAACCACTCTTTGATATATTATCGCATTTAGATGATGTTTGAGGGTCTAGATTATGCCACTTGAGTCTATATCTCCAGTATTTAACACCAAATACATGACACACATGGTAAAATGTTTGCTGAATGAAGATATTGCAGTTCATAGAACTTCTTTAAAAAATAACTCTGGTAATAGTAGTCACATCAACAGCTAATTGCTGCCATTATTTATTGAGCTGTTACATGCCCAGTAATGTTCTAAATGCTTTATGTGTTTATCTCATGTAGCAGCTGCACAATCTTTTGTGGTCAGTACTGTTGTTGTACTTATTTCACAAATGAAACTGAGGCACAGAGCTTAAGTAACTTGCTAGAGTTTACCCAGATGATAAATGGTGGAGCCAAGATTTGAACCCAAGCTTTAAGCATCACATCTACTGAATTTATCTCTGGGATGGCAGGGCTTTGCCCAGTTGTTGTTTCTTGGCGTCACTTTTATTTTCTTAGTCTGTGATTTTGCAGTGTGGAGAAAAACAAGATGACGTTTGAAACCTGGTGAATGTCACTGGTATCATGTAAGCTGTGTATAATAGGCTCCCTGCTTCCCTCTCTTCTGCTTTGGCCCTCCACACTCTCCTTAGCTGTGTGAACTAGAATAAGGATGCTCTTTTAGAAAGCACACATTCTGGAGCGCCTCTAGAAAACTTTGTTGAGCACTGTATTAAGGAGAGGTGGAGAGTGGCAGGCAGCTCTCACCCTAGTGTAGCAAAAGAGATTTGTTTTTCTCCCTTAATCAGCAGAGTCAGAACTTCCTGTAAGGGAGGGATAGAAGTGAGAAGCATTCTGAGATGGTGAATGGAGCTAAAAAAGTATTCGCCTTTGTCAGATTACTGGCATGAGTGTACTCAGCACGTTAAAAGTATGACAAAGAGCTTTTAGAGCACTTGTTTTTAGGTTACTCAGATTGCGAGAAAGTAGGATTGAGCTAATGAATGGTCACAATCTGGAAAACAAATTGTGAATATTTAAGCCTAAGGAATTACACCATGAAATTAAAACGAGAAAGAGAACGTGGCATGAGAAGATGAGGTGATAAAAGGAATTGTAAGAAACTGTAGGGATAAGGTCAGTTGTTCATTTATTCGTTCATGATTATGTTTCTTTCTACCTTACAAATAAGCCTTTCCTTGATTTTCTTAACTTGGTTTTTATGTTGAGATTTTAAACTTACCTATAGTCTATCTTGTTTTGTTTTAACTAAGTGATTTTAGACATAAACATTGACTTTTAAAGCCATGTATTTGGGGAAATTTCCTACTTAAAAAAATTACCTATTGCTTCAGTATGCCTCCATTTGAATGTGTGATCTAAACTTTATATAGGAACAATTCATATTTGTTTAGCACTTCAGCTTTTTAAATTACTTAAAAATTGAATAGATCATTTTATCTTATACAAAGACTCAAGTTCTGTAGTCTAGATATAATGATAGTGATTTTTTCTCCCTTAACAATATAGGGAAATAGGTCCGATTTTACTAATCAGCACACAGAGCAGTTAAATGGCTCAGTTACAGGAGCTGGAACAGCATTGAGGAGGTATAAAGATTTGGCCAGCTGCCCTTTTGCAGTTTGTCTCCTCCCCTGGTCCTCAGTGGAGGGATTTGGAGCTGTGTTAACATTGTTTGGCCTCTTGGGCAGCAGTCGTATGTTTTACTGCTCTGGGGAACCTGATTGGTACCATAATGGAGTCATCGGGCCTCCCTGAGCGCCTCTTTATACCCTCACTGGCATCATTTAAATGCTGCAGTGTGAAGAAG
>NW_006494611.1:4027672-4052628 GCF_000325575.1 Pteropus alecto | reverse complement strand
GAGATCTTCTGCCCATTTGTTAATAGATGACCTGGCCAGTGACATTATTGAGAGCAGAGATTTGGAAGGATAAAAGAGAAGGGAAGAAAGGTGAATATAAGGATTATCCCATTATGATGATAATAACACAGTACACTGTATACAAGAGATGTGGTACTAAGTGCTAATGTATAAAGGGAAGATGAGAATCTTTCAAAGACAGAAGCATAGGGAATAGATATTTGGGAAAGGATGAATTTGAAAATCTTCCAGATACTGTGTAGAAGCATGGTAAAGACCGAACTCTCCCTGGCTGAGCCTTGCAGATAGAATGTGTACACTGAATAAAAACAATAGGGAAAACTAAGAAAGGTTCACTATATTTGTTATTCAGCAGTTTTGAGTATCTGCTGTGAGCCAGACATAGTTGTAGACACTTGCGATATAACAGTGAACAAAACAGACAAAAACCTCTGCCTCTGTAGAGCAAACAATTTAATGTAGAGAAGCAAAAAATAAATGTCTAAAATGTATGATTTAGAACCTTTTGGCTCTAAGTAATAGAAACAGAATCAAGCTAGCTTAAGCTAAATAAATAAATAAATAAATAAAATTGCTGTGGGGAAGTTTCTGATTGACTCTGTTTGCGACAGATGTCTACTCCTGATCAATCAGATGTAGCCACAAGGACAGTGTTCCAGGATATAAGCATGGCCTCCAAGAGCTCACCCCTGGACTGAAAAGCCAGTTCCTGAGGTTATGGGATATAGTTTGAGTCGCTGAGAATCTCAAAAATATGTCTATCATAGGCTCTCTACCTTTCCAAATCTATTGTTTTTTTCATTACCAAGAATAAATTTTGCAATGCAAATAAGCTTGTAAGAATTGAAATGTACCATCTTAAAAACTCTGAATACAAGACTACTTTATTCAAACTGCAAGTAAATAGAGAAAAAAAATGAGAGCACAGGAAGAAGAGAAAAAGATAAACTGATTGATGGAAATTGTTGAAAAGAGACTTTAGCCAGAATCTTGGTTATCCAGGTTTTTGGAAAGTGGAAAGTTTACTTCCTTAAGCAAATGTTTTAGCAGTTTTGGGTAGCAGTCTTTCTAAAATGGATTTCTCACTTTTCTGGTTTTTAAACAGAGTATAGCGAACATATTTTAATTGTAATACAGTGATTACCTTAGGCTCTTTTCAAAGTTTTATAGGCCTGTTTGTCCCTCTTCTAAATGGTCTTGGGAGTCTTTGCCTTTTAATTTCTGTGATGTTTCTTGTATTTTGAAAAGCCTTTCCACAGTGTCATCTGTTACCACGCTTTTCTTGCTATCTGACTGTGACTGCCTTTAGGAGTTCTCTTTTTGTCATAATTTATATTTGCTGCTAATTAAATCATCTCCCACTTGGGTGTCACAGGTGCTGTGGGGAACACAGTAGGCATCAGAGTGAATCTTAGATTGGCTGACTTGCCAGATTATACAAACAAGCCACTTAACCTCTCAGAGTCTTCTCTTCTTTATCTGTAACCTTGGAAGGAAGGTACCTTCTCTACAGGGTCATAACCAAAGGAGCAAATGAAATTTGTGAAAATACTTTATTTGTGAAAATACTTTACAATGTATAAAGTTCTCTGCAAATATAAACCACTACTACTGCCCACACCAACATGTTGTGCTCTGTTCTCTGGTTTTGCCTCTCTTACCACATCCCATTTTCCCTGAGAGAACTAGAGAGTTTACTGTAAATCACTAGATATTTTCCCTGGGGTTGGCTGGTCCTGCTTGACCAGTCCTGAATCCTAACTCCGTGGGTGTAATCCTGCAGAACAAGGATGTAGGCTTCATTTTCTCATGTTGATTATACACTCATCACAACATCTCTTCTTATAAGACATGGATTTTCTTGGCATTTGAGCCTAATACGGAGACAGTCTCCCTGTTCTACTTACTGAGGGACTTGGGAAAGGGAGTCATTTCCCTTCTGGGCACAGCTGGACCTTATGCAGTTTATGTGGGCCTATAGTCCAACAGGAGCTGAACTTTGGAGGAAAAAATGTAGTGGCTGCTGCTGTAGGTCGTTGGCACTTTGTTAGAAAGTATGAAATGATGGCTCGTTCATCTTCGTTTGTGGTTTTTGCCTGATTGGCAGTAAGCATACAGAGACATAGCCCTCTGGGTTCATATAGTTTTGTGACTGAGTGGAAATCATTTCTGATCATTTGAGGCTGTGGTTTCCCTATCTGGAAAATGGACTTGAGATCAAATCAAGGAATGACCATAAAACTGAATACCCTTGTTTGGTCATGGCCTTCATATTAAAGAGTCGTAGGTTCTTTAGAAATATTTACTGTCTCTTCATAACTTTCATTTTTGTGGATTCGACCTTTTATAGATACTTATTGATCTATCAAAAGCCGCAAAATGAAAATGTGATGCTCTACCACTAGGGGGCATTGCCGCCTTAGTCACATGATCTGAACCTACAAAATGTGAATTTGAAGCTCCCTTAAGTCCTCCACTTAAAGTGTCTGTTATTCCTTTATATATGTTAAATATATGCAAGAATACAAAAATTCAATAAATAACTATTTAAGTAATATTAAATGATCTTTTAAAAATATTTAAATTATCTTGAAAAATAAACGTTTAATACACAGTTATTATTGTTGGTATTTACCAAGTTAATCTGAATCCTGGAGTAAAAAAAAAATCTGTCCCAGAGAATTTTGTGGTTTGTCACCAGCTTTTAGGTTAGCTCAGCATCATAGCGCCTCTATTATGTCTGTGTCACCCAGGTTTCTTCTCCCTGTTTTATTTATACTGTGTGTCTGGCCTTTGATGTTTTAATGAACAGTAGAGACATAATTGGGAAAGTTTTCAACCTTCCTTCTTCCTTTTTCTGCAGAAGGTGAAGTGCTAAATAAACATTTATGTAATGTCATGATGCCACTAAAAACATAAAAGCGACTTCATCTCTTTTCCATAGGTCAAAAGGAAGTTCTTTTTCTATTACCTGAGTAGAAAGATGAAGTAGCCCCTTTTTGTGTTTTTCTCAAGTCAGAGCACATTGTTTTTCTTTTTCATAAGTGACAAAGGTGTACATAAGAACTGAGGATCTAGCATTTGTCCATGTTTCAGATTTCTTTTTTTTAGGATAAATTCCTAGAAGTGGAATTACTGAGTCAAAGAGTATAAAATATTAGGACACTTGCTAATTATTGCCAAATTGCTTCCAAAAAGATTGTACTAATATATACCAGCTCCGGCAGTGTATGAAAGTATTTTTTCACTGTAACATACTCCAGAATTGAATTTCTTGTTTCAACAGCCTTATTTTTTTATATAAATATTTTTTTTATGTTGATCAATATTTCCCAAAATATATTACTATCCTGGTGAGATATTATATTAGAAAATGGTTCAGTGGTCCAATAAATTTTTTAAATGTTTCATACTTGTCCTTTTCTTGGAGATTTATGAAGCACACATACATATTAAGGCTCTGAGAATTCCTGCAGGAAAGAAATGTTTAACTCAATGTTTCTCAGTTTATCTATTTAATTACAGAATCCTTTTTAAAGAATAACATTTGATAATATCTTATGGAATTAGGATTGTATTTTAGAAGATGGGGATGGTGGTGGGAAGTTGTTCCAGAAATTTTTAGGGACCACTATAGTATTACAAAGATTTCATCCGAACTTAAGTTGTATTGGTTCATGATCTCCGTTCTTGAAATAGAATGCACAGCATTTTGATTAAGCAGGAAAAAAAATGTATTGAGGTATACAGATAGAGCACAGAATTGTTAGGCAGTCTGAAAAAAAGGCTCAGATTGAGCTGCCAGGAATTCCATAGAACCGATCGGCCAAGGGAGCTGCTACCTCTGCCACCATCAGGAAGCTTCCACCAGAGCGGCCCCTGTGAAGATGGGAAACCACTGAGTCCCATGTGTCTCTCTTGGAGCAGGAAGTAGGGCTGGGAAGTGGGAAGTGTAGTGTTTTGTTTCCTATTTTAAGAAGGAGGGATTTTACATTATGGTGAACTCTCATGTGGAGAGAATGTTTAAAAGACATTGGGTAGCCACACTTGGCAGACCTCCAAGAGGACAGAGTTGTGTGATGTAAACACCTCTGGATGTAGGTCAGAAAACTGTAGTCAACCCTGGCCTGGCCACTTAGCAGCAACATTGGGCAAGTCCAATTTCAAACTTCTGTGTCCTCATCACTAAAGAGGTGATAATAATTTCTGCTTACTTAACTCACAGGATTGGAGTAAAGATAAAATAAAAGTATTGAGTGTGGATGTACTTGGAAAAGCTGTAAAGTATGAAAATAAATGGATGATATTTTTCATACCCTAGCTATGTTTCTAGACCAGGGGTTGGCAAACTTATGTAAAGGGCCAGATAGTAACATTTTTGTCTTTATAGGCCATATAGTCTCTTTCATACCTACTTAACTCTCTGCAAAAGCAGCCATAGGCAATATGTAAATGAATGAGTATGGCTGTGTTCCAATAAAATGTTATCTATGGACACTGAAATTTGAATTTCATATATTTTTTTACGTGTCATGCAGTAGTATTCTTTTGATTTTTTCCCAGCCATTTAAAGAGTGAAAAACGTTCTAGCTTACATGCTGTGCAAAAACAGGTGGCAGGCTGAATTTGGCCTATAGGCTGTAGTTTGCTAACTCCTGTTCTAGAACATTATACTTAAAATATTTTAAAATGTAGAGATATTTTACCTTAATGTAGTAGCCAATTTAATTCCACAAATTAAATTAATTTAGTGGCCATGTATGAAAACATGGGATACATTTAGGTGAGAATACTCTGTGAAGGATGACTTTGCTACCCAGCCAGTAGGTTCTTAGAACCTCTTTCCTGACTTCTGTGCCTTCAGTTTTAGGAAAGGGATGAGGCAATCAGGTACTTCTATGGGAAAAGCTAAAGTTGCATTTGCTGCCATTCCCCTTCCCTGCCCACAATCCATGCTCCTTAAACCCACCCTGTTCCCTTCTTTGGAATGTCCTGTATTTAGGTTTATAGCTTTGCTGCCCTGTGGATGAGTTGTTCTCAAAGACCTTATTGCCTTTGTAAGCTCATTATCCCTATTGGAAGACCAGAACCAGAGCGTTTCCCTTGTCCTCAAGTCCCATAGAAGTTCTTTCAGTCAACAAAAGCTTCAGATCAGTTTTAAATGAATCACCTGAGGTAAAGTGTGTAGCGTGCAGCAGTTACAGTGGCATGCTTCTGACCACTGTCATCTAGACATGGAGAGCAGAGCGATAAGGGTGGCAGTGAAGATGGGGAGTGAGGAGATGTGGGAGCAGGAAGGGAAAGGAGTGGTCAGAGTTCGGGAGGGGGAGACAGTGTATTTGTCTTCCTGGGTACCCCTGCCACTTGGTGAGTCAGGCAAGGCTGCAGGTTACCTTTGGGGAAGGACTACATCTCACGAGTATACATATGTCAATGAGCTGTTCTGTCTTAGCTGCTGCCATATAGACTAACCCTGGAGTTTAGTGATTCAAAGAAACTATATTTAATTTTGTTTTGCCTTATCCCTTTTATTTGGTCTTTACTAAATATAGCTCAATGGGAGGGAGAGAGAGAAGGAGAGAACAGTGAGTAGAGCAGAAGTTTAAACATGCCAGAGCGTTGGCAGCTTTGGGACAGAAAAATAAAACTTTAAACCTGCTTTCTATTTTGAGGCCATCACAAGATGTTTTGTGCTTACATTCATTCCCAAGTCATAAACAGGGGTAGGAGGGGCTGGGGATTAAGTAAGTTATCTCTTGAAAAATATTAATATAAAATTGAGTTAAAATTAGCAAAGAAAAGAAGGGGGAGGAATAAAATACTGGACTCAGCCTATTTGGAAGCAAAATAAACACCTTGTGGGGGTAGAAGAGGCATGCAAATGTCCTTCCAGTTTTTGACCTCTCCTTCTACACAGAGCCCCATTGTCTCCAAGTAGGGGGCAAGGCTGAGTGCTGTGAGAATTGACTTGGTGAGTAAAGCCTGACACAGGTCAACCTCTTCTTGAGGCTGTGATCTCAGAGTCAACATGATTTCTGACTAATAGGCAGTAGCTGTCATACCATGAGCTGTTTTATCGTAATATAATTTTCACATACTAGATGCGGTAATTGCCTATTTTTAGATATTTCCCTACTGGGAATTGTTCATGGTGAGGATGGTCTCTAGGAAAGCTTTCTTTATTCCTAGGAAACAATCCCCTTTCCTGAGATAAGACTTCTCTTCCTGGAAACCAGCTGGTGCTTCGCAAATCAGTCTCTCCACTTCCATGAAGGTCTTTCAGCTTTGCTGAATATTTTCAGGAATACTGACCCCTAGGCTGTGGCCTCCCCCCTTCGATGCCGCTTGTACCTTAGGACATATTTGTATGTCTGCAGTAAATAACAACTCTTCTGACTCATGCAAATACAGAAACATAAGCAGGAGAAGCTATGAATGTGTATAAGCAAACCTCAGCCGGTCATTTCCATGCCCCAAAACGCCACTTCGTACTTAGGCCACCTTGTAACCCAATCTTCCTACAGCGTACCACTGATTATGTAACATTTCTGCTCAGAAAATCTTCTATAACTATATAGAGAAACGATTGAAGGGAAACGTGCCAAAATATTAACAGTGGTTTTCTCCTTTGGAAGAGTTGCTTCCTGGTGATAACTTTTATTTACTTTATAGTTTTTAGTCTTCAATTATTTTTACAATAAATGTATAATGTTATTTTTGAGAAAAATGTTATGTTTATAATGATAAAAAATATCACTTAAAAACATTCAGTGGCTCCCAGTTGCTGATTATAAATCCCACCCCTGCACAACATTCAAGGCTTTTGCAATATTGTCCCAACCTTACCTCCTTTTCTCTCTGCCCTGCACCAAGTTATAGCAAAACAGAGCTACTCACATTACCAGCTATATTTGGTGCTTTGTATTTGAGTATGCCCCTCATCAGTTTTTTGTTCTTCAAACTGATTTCACGTTCCTTAGTATTTTTCACCACATGCTCCTTGTAAAAGACTTCGAAAAACATATAAAAACACAAATAACAGAATCCTTAATCCCACTCCCTAGAGATAACCTCAGCTAACATTTTGGTATTAGTCATTCAGAAATATTTTTGAGTTCTGTAGCTGAGAGTGGTCAGAACATCTTTGATTAGACTTTACGTTCTAATTTGTGTGGTTATTCATACCTGTCTTATCTCCATTCTGGATTTTAAGTTCTTTGACTGCAGGTATAGCTACAAGAGTGACTTTTCATCTTTTTAGCCTTTGCAAGCTATAGTGACTTTCCTATTATAAGCAGTCCAAAATCATCTAACAAGCGAAACGAGGGAGCTAACACAAGCGTATAGCTTAAGCACAAGCCATAATACCAAACACAAACTTGATGGTTGCATAGGAGTATAATGCTGAATTTAACCATAAATACTAAGTAACGGGGAAAATACAAAATGTTGGAGGTATATCTGGAATGACGAGATAACTAGGGTCTTACTAAGGAAGGGCCATTTGAGTACATTACATGGAGGAGAGTCAGCCTTGAAGGAAAGAAGAGCTTATTTGAGGCATCTACTTAGACCATTGACTCTCAACCCTAGCCCGTGTAGAAATCAGTGGGGAGCTTTTTAAAAATAGCAGTGCCCGAGCTCAATCCTAGTCCAGTTAAATTAGAATCTTGAATAGTGGCAGAGGAGGTTTAGCTATTTGAAAATCTGCATGATTGAGAACCACATCTAGAAAGAGAAATCTCCGCCGCCTCCCCCCTCCCCCCAAAAAGAAAAGTAAATATCTTGCTATGACATTGGTGGATAAACCAGGAAGTTATCATTTTCAGGATGGGAGAGTTTTGATGGTAGTGAGAAGAGCTGGTGCAGATCATTCTGTGTTCTATGTACTTTAAAGCACTTGAATAAAATTTATCTCTTGGCTTTTATTAAGAAAATAACTTTTGTGCCTCTCAAATTTCCCAGACTTTTTCCTCCTCCCAAAGGCCGTTTTCTCCTAGAGCAGTAACTGAAATAGAATGCAGCCCATACAAGTAATGTTATCACATTCACCTCTCTTAGTATATTGAAGCTTTTTTCCCAGAGATTTGACCCCTATTCAACTATACTGTCAAAAACGAGCTTACTGTCAGACATGGTATTTCCCACACTTGTGTCTCTTTTTCACGTGTAAAAACCTAATACCACCTCTCTTCCCCTAACCCCCAACAAAACAGAACTGACAACAACAAGCAAATTTTTCTTTATGCAAACTTTTCTAAAACCACAAAGCAGGGTGGAATGTCTACCTCAGTTTATCACATGGAAAAGAAAACCCCAGCCCCTTGCTCTAGCTATTAGGTCACCATATACCCTAGAATAACATACTCTCCACTGTTTGCCCCTTGGATTTAGTACAGGAAATGTTATTTTGCTAAGTTGTGCTTTCATGTTCTGAAACGTGCTCACGTGTTGTCATACAGTATTGTTTAAATCCAAACCAATGTGATTTTGTTGCAATGGAAATATTTCAATTCATGTTTATGGTTAAAACACATAAACAAAACTAGGGTCGAAGTCAGTTGATTAATCATTGCATTCCTGGGTGCAGGAAGAGTTTTGCTGAACTCTACCAAGGGAAAGATTAATGTCCTCTGCCTGTGAGGTCCTTCCGGCCAACTTTTCCTTGGGAAAGCCTGGGATTTAACGCTACTTGGTACGGGATAGCTTTCTTTTGACAAGAGCAAAACAACCAATACCACCAAGTAAAATGTGCTAAGTAGCCAGCACTTGGAGCGGGGAGAGTATGTCATACTCTAGCAGTAAAGCTGCAGTTCTTGTTCTTTGACGTACGAGCGCGCGCGCGCACATGCGCACACGCGCGCACACACATACACACCCTGACCGCTCCCAGTAAGAGCAGTAACAATTACTGAGGCGTCAGCCCAGGATCCCACAGTGTACCTGCCATGTCACCTTTCTTCTTTCTCTTTATTTCCCCTCACCACCCAAATCTGTTATGTTTAGTTCTCTAAACCATTGAATGACCAACTTTTTCTTTACAGGTTCTGCTCCCACACGTATACCTCTTTTTTGTGTGTGTTGGAGTAAACTTCACGTATCCTAACTCAAGTCACCTTTTCTGCATTCGTGTCCTAAAGGAGTTGTAGGACCATATTTTTGGAAATACCAGCCTAAGCATCCATCATCAGAAAGAAAAGAAAGCCCAAAGGGAGAGATTTTCCTAAGCTAAGACATGATAGGATAGTACCAGAATTTCTGGAGAAAAATGTTATGTATTTAAATCTTGTTCCAAAAAAAGTATTTGAGATAAAGCACAAAAATTCTTACAATATAAGGGAAAAAATGAACCAATAAAAGGAAAATTAAGATAGTATACTGCAGTGAGAATAGAGGGAAAGTTTGGTCAGAGAAATGTATAGTATAATAATATGCTACACATTTGTAAAAGTTGGGCCACAAATTCAACTCTGAGCTTTCTAACAACTGAAGCAAAAGAAACAGCTGATTCTCGCCTCCCAAATTAGGGGAGAAAGGGCAGCCCTCGGCTAAGGAATCTTCTTTAAGCGCCACGTACCCCTTGCATTCTCTTAGGACAGTTCTTATCTTGGTCGGGGGGCTGGGAGCAGACCCCAAACAGTTTTAAAACATCATGAGAGTGAAGTAAGAATGTCAAGAAAAGGCAAAATCCACAGAGACAGAAAACAGACTGGTAGTTTCCAGGGGCTGGGGAAGGGGAGACAGGGGGAGTAACTGCTAAAGTGTACAGGTTTTTTTGGGGGGTGGTGGAAATGTTCTAAAGTTTGATAGTGGGATTGGTTGCATAACCTTGTGAATATGCTAAAAACCATGAATCGTGCACTTTAAATAGATGAATTTTATAGTATGTGAATTATTGCAATTATAAAAGATGGTAAAATAACATGCTGGGAAAAAAAATCAGCTCATGAGTCTAAGATTTGTGTCTCCCACAAGAAGCACACTTCTCAGGGGTAGTGTCACAGCGAGATACTTATTTAAGGAGGATTGGATCATACTGGGTAGAAATTAGACTATGCAGTCTTTAAGTTCCTTTCCATTATGAATATTTAATTTTTGACCAACTGTAAAAAGATGACGATGTTGTGAGACTATTGGGACATGTAAGAACACTGACAGCATGTTTGATAAGATAAATGAATTTTCATTGTTAATGTATAATGATAGCATTGTGATGATTTTTTAAAAGTCCATCTTTTAGAGATACATAATGAAGTATTTCTAAATTAAATGTTATGGTATCTGAGTTTAGCTTGAAAATAATATAGTAGATAGAGTATAGATGAAATAAGATTGGCCATATGTTGATTACTGTTAAAACTGGGTTCATTACGCTATCTCTCTACTTTTTTGTGTAAGTTTGAGAATTTCGTGACAAAGTGTTAAAACAGATTTTATCTTTCTGTGTTAACTACAAAAAATCTAGCAACATAGCCAGGGTTCTTGTTCATGAGAAATGCTATTTGCAGCACTTGTCTCATTTGCTGATTTATGGGTGACTTCTGAGAGATTGGAGGCGTGGGTACTGGCTCTAAGTCACATGTATACGTAAGCATGAAATTCTAGTAGGGTCATCCACAGTTTTTTCAGCCTTCTGTGTGCTTCTCAGATACTGCTACACGGGGTTATGGAAGATATAGTTGTCACTCTTCAGAAAGGCGGAAAAGATGCACTTACCTCTTTTAAGAGTAATTTTGCCCTTCACGTTTCTTTGTCTCCTAATTCTCCCTGCTCTTCAGTGGGATTTGAGGGCTAGAGTACTTAAATTTGATATCTTCTTGGGAGGGGAGCAAAATTTTTTAGCAAGATGCTAAAAAATAGCATTTAAGCTTTTATTCTTAACTTCCTATATGAACTTGAAACCCACACACCTAAAATATGCACACACACACACCCCTAAGACTGGAGAAAAAGGGTAACATTGGCAGTGGCATATGTTTGCAAGTGAATGCCAGCTTCTCTTTCAGTATTTTTTTCAGGTACTCTTTGTTTGGAGAGTTTGAACTGAGCATTTGTATTTCCTTCTTGGATTCTGAAGATTGGAACTCTTATTCATAGAAATATTTATTACATTGATATCCCAGGTGTTACATTACACTGGATGTTACTGAAATTCATTCCTATGTTCAGTAATCATTTGTGTGTCTGCTATATGCTAAATCTGTCCTCTTTGCAGTGGCCCGCAAGGGAGCTGAATTCTTACATAAGTTTTGGGTTTCCCATATTACCTTCCCAAAAGAACCAACTTTGATTTTTGAAACAATAATGGTTTTCTAGGAGTTTACAAGCCATTTAGCTTAAAGTAAAAATAGGTGAATGTACTCTGAAGTACAGTCAAATGTTCTACCACTGTCCTGTATCCCAAAAGCAGTTTGCATTGTTAAAAGAACCAAGTGACTATGACATGAGAATAGTTGGAGATAAGTGTTTTGTTTCATAGATACTTTGGGATAATGTTGCTGGTGATGTCAGTGAAACAACCAAATCTCTCTACATTGCTTAGACTTTAACGACATACAGAATTTCAGGGCATAAGATAGTTTTATATATGTTCATCTTATTTCTTTTACTAGGTCAGGGTCTCTCCTGTGCTTATTTTGTTTGATATGCAATAATTCTAATTAAGCACAATGCCCAGCACTCTGAATGCTACTGTCTGCTAGTCTTCTCTTCAACCATATAGCAATAATTTATCACCTACCAGTGCTAAGTACTTTGCATGCATTGTCTCACTTAATCCTCAGAGCAGCCCTGTGGAGTAGGTGGCCCCATCCTTGTTTTATGGATGAGGAAACCAAAACTGAGCAAGGTTAGATGTCTTTCCACACAACTAGTTATTGGTAAATCTAGGAATCAAACCCAAATTTTCTTAGTTCCAAAGCCCATGCTTTTCCCAGTAAAATGTGTTGCCTCTTCTTGGTGTTTAGTAAGTATTTGCTGAATTGATGCATCGTTTGGATGCTTGACAGAACTTTTGCATATCTCCGAAGTTTTTATGAGATAAAATGGTTTTGAATTCATAAGGAATATAAGAGGCATTATATAAATGGGAATCTTTGACCAAACCCATATTTCGTTGCCTTGACATATGAAGGGAAGACCACTTGTACCATCTGTTGCCATTCAGAAGTGTGCTTTTTGCTGCTGCATTAGGGTTTCACAAAGTGCTTAGTGCTTAAGGCAAACTGCTCACTGTCTCTATGGGAAAGAAAATTATTCTTGGTTAGGAGGCCAGTTAGTCCATCTGATTTTGGAACATAGGGTTAATAAAGGTTAGCCTGTTCAGATATGAGCAAGTTAGTTTAGATGCATTAATAGCTGCTCTCACAGGCAGGTCAGGGTGTGTATGTGTGGATAAATTAGATCTATACATGCTAATCAATAATTAACTGGCAAACATTTATTGAGCATTGGCCACATGCCTGACACTATGCTAGGAGTGTTGAAGGATTTAGAATAAAAAAAGATGTGCGAGATACAGCCTTTCAAAGGTTTATACCTAATTGGTACAGATATGACTCATGGAGAGAGAAAAATATAAACAGGTGCCGTGTCTGTGTTTTTTGTTTTTTGTTTTTTTAAGCTCCTCATACTCAGCAACAGGATTAGTGCCCGGCACTTCATTAAAACTTGATAAGTAATTTTTGAATGAATGAGAATGTAGAGAAGATAAATTAGTAGTTTTTTTTTTTGATGGTATCGTAGAAGTAATTGGATTTGAACTGGCCACTCAAGTATGAATAAATTTCAAGAAAGAAGAGAAGAGTGAGAAGCTGGAAAGGACATTCCAAATTCAGGAAGTAGTTTGGAAATATAAGAGCATATATATAAATGTGTCTCAGGAATAGAATAGACCAGTTTTGCTAGGCCAAAGATATAGCTAGAGCTGTGGAGTACCTTGAGTGCTGGACAATAATATTTTAATTAGTTAATGCTGTTAAAGAATCAAAGACCCTGTGTAAGGAAAAGTCCAACTCTGTTTATGCTGTGCCTCTCAATAATATTTTATTCTGTAGCCGCCTGAGTTTCCGATCAGCAAAGAGGAATGATCAAAACAGGTGGTCGTGAGTGGAATGGACTGATGGGTGGGGAGGCCAGTTAAGAGGTGACTGATGTGTCTGGGTGTTGAGGTAATAAAGACCTAAACTGAGATACTGGCTAAGGAAGCCTAAAGAAAGAGGCAGATGGAAGCAATACTGTGAAGAGAGAAGAAACAACTTGGCGAGTTAATGACTGGATATTCAAGTCTAATGAAGGTAAGGAAGAGGAATAATAAAAGATGGCCAATGATCCTGAACTGAGCATCTTGGGAGAAGAATGATGCTCTTGTTTTATTAAGTGTGATATGGAAATCAGAAGAGGGAAGCTGATTGGAGGAGATAAAGTTTTAAATTTGAAGCCCTGGGGCATGAAAAGGAAATGTCTGCTTAGCTGTGGAAGAGATTGGCTGCACCCTGCTCGTCTCTTCGGATTGGGCAGTTGCCTTATTTGCGTATGTCATAGCAGCAGACCCTTGGGTCCCCCAAGGATGATTTGTTATGGGAAGTAATAAATAATTTTTTGCAAGAGATATATGAGTTTATTCTTTCTAGATAATATATATAATCTTCTCTGCATCTTTCCTAGTGATGTTGGTCCTCCTATTAGTGAGAAATGAGAAGCAGGAGGTGCAGACTTGGAGGGTCTGGGTAGAAGGGGCAGATGGTCCCTTTCCGAGCAGATACTTGACAGTTCTTGGGAGTGATATAGCGCTGGATGTGAAGGCCATGACTGTATGTGCTTCCTGAAGTGAATGCTCGGTGTTGGAAAGGCGATTCCTGCAATCATGGCCATCAGTTTTACGAGACTCCTTTGAGAGGCACAGCATAAACAGAGAGTTGGACTTTTCCTCACGCAGGGTCTTTGATCCTTTAACAGTATTAACTAATTAAAATGTACAGTGTAAGGCTTATCTCCCCCCACCACTCTGAGCCCCTGCCTCCTCCCCATAGTGATTGCAGAATGGAAGCGTAGTAAATACCTTATATAAGTCTTAATATCCCTCTTCTTTATTTAAGAAAAATGTTTAAAATTTTCTTACTATCTTTAGGCTTACTATCTTACTAGGCTCTGGGGAGGAATGTATGTAATGTATATTCTGATTTAATTCAGTTTCATTGACAGAATTAAATCTCATTAACAGAAAAATGGAGAAAAATGTTTCTACTACATTGGAGTACAAAAGGGAAGGAGTTTATGGACCACCTGCTCTCCAATATTAGAATACCCAGAAAATGAATAGAAGTATTTTTTAATTAATTAATTTAAATGTTTTTCTGATTAAGAAAATTAATCTGCAAGTGTATTAGGTAATATTACTTTAGTTTTATCAAATCAACAGTTCTATTCTTGCACATGTCCCAGTAATAGAGAGCAGCCGTTGTAAATACACCCGTTCATTCTGCTGTATCCTAAATATACACAGCACATATGAGAGAGAAGAGGCTCCAAGGAGTTAAGTAAATTATTGCCCAACCATGCCATGAAACCTTTGCAGCCATTACAATTAATGTTGTGGATGAATATTTAAAAGTTGTACAGTATGCTAAGTGAAATAGATTGCAGAACAATAATAAATACTATGATCCCATTTTCAAAAATCTGTATACAACTATAATAGTATCAAACTATTAACAGTGGTCTTGTGATAAAAATCACTAGTGGTCTTAATTTTCTAATTTCTTTCCTATATTTATTACTTTTATTATAAAAATAAAACATGTTTTCAAATGGGGAGAATGTGCACTGAATTACATAAATTTCAAATGAAACCCATGTGTTCAGGAGGTGGTATGATGGTTGGCTTATCTTCGATTGGCTAAATTAATGATGGCTCACACCTTTCTTCTCTCTATTCAAAAAGACTGTTTTTTGAACAGTGATTTTAGAGTGCCTGGAGGGCTTTAGGTGAAAGTACCCCAGGTGGACTTCATACAGCAGCATATACGAGAGTCTGGGTTGAAGCAGAGTTATAAAGATTGCAGGAGGACCAAGAAATCCAAGAGGACTGTGAACAGTGTTTTCTCAGGAAAATGCTCTCTCTCTTGTCTTGGCATCTTGTTGAAAAGTCTGGGTAGGTGGGAGCTGTCAGTGGAGGAGTTGCTGTATTATATGTGATCTGTAGGGAATTCTTGAAATCCTCTTCAAGGACTAGGCATGATAGCATTGACATTTACTGAGTTTTCTATGAGTTCGACTTTGGGCTAAGAGCTTTAGATGTATTATTATTTTCTTGAATTCTCACAACCACACTGTGAATGGTAGGTATTATTATTATGATTCCTATTTTATAGTTGAGGAAACAGTGTTGCCGCAGTGTAGGCTGTGTGGGGATGTGGGGGTCAAGGTGACAGTTGGTATATTCTAGATCAAGAGTTGGGGAATTCAGCCTCAGATTTCCTTGCCCATGGACTCAGTAAGTGAAAGAGCCAAGATTTGAATCCAAGTGCATCTTACTCTGGAACTCATACCTCTAGGAGACAGAGTGCATGCTATCACAGGTGGAATGGTTCCTAGGCTAGAGGAATTGCTTTTTTTGCTTTAGAAGGTCTCGAAGTCCAGAGAATTTTATAATATATAGATTTAAGATCAATAGATAATAATTTCCCAGTGTCAAAGTAAGGTGTGGTCCCCTTCCCATCAACTGGGCGGTTTGTTAGAAATGCAGATTCTCAGACCCCACCCCAGATCTGTTATATCAGAAGCTCCGGAAGTGGGTCCTGGATTACATATGTGTTATGTATTAACAAGTCTTCCAAGGCATTCTGATGTGCTCTGAAGTTTGAAACAATGGAGCTAGGCTATCATCCCCGCTTTGGAAGAGTTTATGGTCACATATTAAATCAGCAGGAGGGATAAAAGCCAAGATGCCGTTGTTGGTTTGGGTGTACTTTTAATTTTTATTAAAGGTGTGTGCTTTCCTGATTTATCTCAGGAACAGGCTCTTTCCTCTCTTTGCCAAGCTAATTCTTGGCTTGGGATCAGGGGCCTTTTTAACATACTGCAACTTTGCTAATTGTAATGGTGCCTTTGCCTTTCAGTGAGAGAGCATGTCTTGGCTAATTCTAAGTCCTACTGTAGGTCCCATTTGTTTTCACACTGGTTAGTAAAACAACTTGAAATTTTTTTGTCAAAAAAAAAAAAAATTACCCAGAGGATACTCAGCCATAAGAAGAGATGAAATATTGTCATTTGTGATGCGGATGGACCTCGAGATAATCATGCTGAGCGAAATAAGTCAGACAGAAAAAGTTGAAAATCACATGGTATCACTTATATGTGAGATATAAACCTAAAAGCAACAAATGAACAGGACAAACCAATAGAGACTCATGGACATGGACTATAGACTAGTGGTTACCAGAAGGTAGAGGGAAGAGAGGAGATGCAATACACACACACACACACACACACACACACACACATATATGTATATATACACACACACACTCACACACATATATGTATATATACACACACACACACACGTGTGTGTGTGTGTGTGTGTGTGTGTATGCCTTCCTGTTAAAATGTACACCTGAAACTTACTGGATTTTGTTAACCAATGTCACCATAATAAAAAAATAAATAAAGAGGATAGGGGACTAGAAATAACTGCTGTAGCCATTTTGGAAGATGCAATCTGCCGTAAGAGAAAAAAATGAAATATCTTGAATTTTGGCTGTTATTTACCAGAATAGTGTGACTTTGAGCAGGTAACTTCATCTCTTTTTACATCATTTGTTCACCCTATCCTGAATTACAGTTATCTCTATTTTTATTTTATCATCGGACAGAGTAGCATCTAAATCTAGATTTTGTTTGTTTGTTTGTTTGTTTTGTTTTGTTTGATAGTCCTATAATGCAAAGCCCAAACACATAGTTTGGGTTTAACAAATTTTTGTAATACCTCAAAAAAAATTACCCAGAGGAAGAAGTGATGGTCATAAAAGATAAATCTGTATTTAGAGTATTACTAATTTTCAGAGCTTTCCAATATGCACCCGAGAGGAAGTGGCATGGGAGTTACCATAGATTCGAAGACAGACCATCACAGTCTGTATGAGGAACAGGGGCCAGTTTCCATTTAGAAAAGCAATTAGCCCATTCACTAATTATTTACACTTCTTATATCAACCCTAATTGCTTGTTTGAGCTATAGACTCCAGCATTCATTATAATCATTAGTGTCTAATCAGTAATTGATTATGCATTTTAATATCGCTAAGTGAATTGAATTTTCAAGTGAGGACCCCAACTTCTCAGTTTTTTCTCTCCTGGCATTTATTTTTAAGGCCAGGAATCTAATAAATAAACTAGCAGGTAGTTATCCTTTACAGCACAGCTTTGGCATGTACATGTTTAGGTTACATTACTATTCTCAATGCAGTCAAGCAGGAAACAGGAGAAGTTCTCAAATTACTATACATATTTTTAGATAACTTTAATGATTGGAGAGAGGAAAGAGGATCTTATGGAATCCGAAGTTACCAATGACATTGGAGTTCTTTGTGTCAAACATTTGGGAAATAAGTTTTACAAAATGAGACTGTTGAGGCTGATTTTTGAATTATGTGGGGATAGCCAGATCTTCTGGGAGAGGTTTGCCACAGTGCAGGCTGTGTGGGGGTGTCGGGTGAAAGTGACAATTGGTATATCCTAAATCAAGAGTTGGGCAATTCAGCCTCTAATGATTGATACATGTTATGCCTTACTTGTTCCTACTGCTGGTCTAGAATTTTCTGGTTGGGAATTTTTAGAAATAAAACAAATCCTGTAACTTGAAAGAGAGCTTCTATGTAAGCTAGTATTGGGAGAGGGAATGAATTGGTATTTGAAAGGGCTGCTGTTTGACTCCCCACAGAAGCAGCAGCAGGCTTGATGGCATGTTCTTCTATTTGCCAGTTGCTGCTTCTGGCGTTAGGGCACAATAATGGCACAATAGTACTTGTTTACTGACACACACAGCACAAGCAGGCAGTATGTCATATATCTAACGGTGGTGTGTCTGTTATGCCAACCCATTATTCCTTCCTCTGCCTTTTTGCCGCTGCTGAAGACAGGCTGAATAGGATCTCCAAAAAAGGGAACTTTCATGATCACATTTGGGACATTCCCACCTGTTAAAGAAGCTAAGGTAGTCATTGTCTACATATTTTTTTTAAAAAAATCCTGTAAGAACAGAATACCTAGACCGTGGATACCAAAGACCTCCGAGGTTGGTATCTATACCAAAACATAGAATAGTGAGAGGAAGTGATGTCAGAGTATTACTAGTTTTCAGAGCTTTTCAAATGTTAACTAAAAGTCTAAATTTCTTCAAAGCAGTAAAAGAGTACCTATTTATAAATTGTTAGAAGTCGGTTGGTAAAAAATTTGAAGCTATAAGTAAGGGTGTAGTTAATTTTGGAAGAATTAGGTTCCTAGAAAGTTAAAACATAAGGAATGCCTTTGATGCACAACTAGATAATTATCCTTAACTCCTAGTGATTTAGAAATTGTTCATTTTGCTGTTTTCTAGGTCTCTATAGAAATCTCTAGCTCAAGAATCTGTCATTAGAATGAAAATTTAAATTAAAATTATAAATAGGCATGTTTCTAGCATAATATGATATGTGCTTCTTGTTGGCTTTTTGTCTCCACTCCTGCTCTACCCTCATATATAGTTTTCCTCACAGAGGCCCACAAAGCTTATAAATCACATTAAGCTTCCTACCCATGATTGTGAGAGTTGGCTTTTTTGATACAGAGGGAAGAGATATTCAGTTTGAGCTAGGGTTCCAGTGCTAGAAAGGCTTGTCCTTCTAAATTATGATATCCTAGCTGGCCTCCTCAGCATTGCTCAGGAAAATAAAGAATCATCATTAAGTAGATCAATCCCTGTTGTTACTGGGAGGGCACAGAGTTGCCTGTGTGAGAAGCAGCTCCTCCGCAGAGCAGTGCTTGCCATCGGGGCCACTTGTCCTTAAGAACACTGATGTTTGGAACTAGCAGGTTTTCTGTCCATAGTCGCCACGAGCAGTCGGAGTACCATGGCTTCAGCAACTCTAGAAGATAGCTTCCTATCTCTCTGAATGCTCGCCCCTCTCCTGACTCAGGATGTCCCCAAGCAAAGTTCGTCGTGCCAGATAGACTGTATTTTAAGTTACACGAAGAATGGGTTTATGTTTCAGAATCAGGGATTAGATTAGATTTGACTAGGGGTGTGGTGTGCATTCCCCAGTAAACTGTAGCTAAACATTTTTGTGTTTTCCAGTAGGTTTTGGGACCACAGTCTCTGGGGTCCTTAGATGGTAGGATCGATTCTCTTAAGTCCAGAGTAGTTTAGTTGTGGTTCTACCTGAAGGAAGGTAGTCTTCCCAAACGTATGTTCTTGGCTGCTTCACTTAGCAAGGAGTATAAAGGAATGGAAAGTTCTCTTGCCAGAAAGAGAACTTTCAGACCACCCACCAACCCAGAGGTAGGCTAGAACTTTTTTTCTATGTACAGCCTCCCCACAGCTCATGATTTCAATTTTTTTTTTTTTTTTTTACCACCCAGTGGCTTTTGCAGTATTAAATGGTGCCAGTGATTTTTCAACCTATTGGGAAACAGCAAAACTGTGTACTGTGACCAGAGCTATTTGTTTGGCCAGCTACTCCAGCCTCTCATTTTTGTGGCCAGTGTTTTGTTTATGAGTGTCTTCTCTTCTCTGGTTTCCGGCCTCAGTGACTAGGGGTGGGAGTTGTGGGGGCTCGGGGAAGAGGACAGACAGAAGATGGTTGGACTCATTTCATTTCCTGAATCATGTTAGGCATTCTTGCGTCCCTTGGTTCCATCTTGGCTGGGGAACATTTCCCACTAGTTTGTCAGACCAGCCTTCCCAGCCGTCTCTGGGGGCGGGAAGGAAAACCACACCTTGCTCTCTCACCAGTTAACAGGCAGAGTTTTGTTCAGTAAATATTTATAGAACCTCCCTACTAACCTCGAACCCAGTAACCTTTGTACCTTTGAGAAGTTCATTCTCACTCCCTGGTCTCCTGAGTAAGTGGGCGCGGCAGTACACCTCAGAGGGACAGTGATGGTGTCCTTCCTGTCACACCCGGTCCCGCAGAGACACATCCGAGTGAGGGGCAGGTTGTCTTTCGTTATTTTTCCTTTTGATTTGTTAAGTTAAACCCTTGTGATCAGAGGAAGTCCAGAGCAGCCTATGGAGAGGAACAAGCCTCCAAACCCAGCGAGTGACAGCCTCTCCTGGCTCTGCACGCAGCGAGCCAAGGCGTTAATCTCCACAAGCTGTTCCTTTCCTGTGAAAGAGAGATAAGTGCCCTCCAGTAATTTTGGAAATAAATTGGAAATAACCTAACTATCCAACAATAGGGAATTGGTTGAAGAAACTAGGGGTTATCTTTGTTAAGAAATGCTATGTTGAATTTTTAATGCTGTATGAAAATGGGTTATGTTGAATGAGAGACAAAATATTACAGAAAGCGTGATTCTAATTTTATAAAAACAAGGAAAGCAGCAAGTCGTTAATGGTTTCCTTTGATGGGATTATGGGAGATTTTAACCTTTTATCATTTCCAACAGTGAACATTGATTACCTTTTGTTCTTTTTGTTGCAGACACTATCATACACAAAAGTACATAAAATGCATACATATATGAAGTTTAATGAATGAGTCTATAGTAGATAGCCATGTAACCACTATTCAGGTCAGGAGCATTAAAAGCAACATGACTTTTATCATTGGAATACTGACAATAAAAACTTCATTAAAATCTGCTTTGCCCGAGTCCTTCACGTGGCTATGGTAGGAATAAGTGTATATGAAAGTGTTTGTGCTTATTAAAACCTTAAAAACATCCGTCAAACATAAGGAGTTCCCTCTTTCCTCTAAAGTGCCAAATATGATAAGTACACATAAGCAATAAGTCATTGCCGAAGTCTGAGGCTGCTGGTGTCACACAGAAATTTGCACTGAAAACGTATCATTTATACCACTTGTCCTATGTGCGTGTTCTTCCCTCCCAGGGAAGCCCTGAGGCACAGCCTTGGACACAGGGAGAAGTATTGGTGACTGACTTGATGCAAAAACCTCTTCACCATTTTAGGCTGAATACCCTTGGTTTTCTCTGACTCCCTTGATGGTTGCATATGGTGAAAGGAGGTTATATGTGATGCTGATTATTTGATTTCACCAAAGTTAGAATTTTAAGCAGTAGTATTTTTTAAATATTGAATTATTTCATCTTTCACCTCTGATCTGAAGTTCGATTGGAAGCAAGCAACGAATTGATCATATTTAATTTTTTCATCTGTTACTGTTGTCAAGGCTGCTACAAATTTGTGGGGCCAAATGCAGAATGAAAATGTGGGGTCCCTTGTTCAGAAAAAAAATAACAAGGCAAAAGTTTTGTTAAAGGTGGTTTTGTTAAAGGTAGTTTTTCTTTCTTCCATGTTCTCTATCCTGAGTTGCCATGGTGTTTTTTATTTGCTATTTAATGTCCTAAGTAGAGAAAAGTTAAAAATTCTAATTATTATTAATTTTACTTTTCACCTTTATATTGTCCAATGCCAGTTTAAAATACAAGTATAAGAGCATTTAGCTCATATGCAAATCACCAAAATTACACAATTTGTATTTTGTAGCCCATACATTGTTCTTACCAGAACAATGGAAATGCTGCACCAAACTAACTCAGCTGGTTTTTTTTTTTTTCACTTAATATGTACACTTTCTACCAACATTCTGCCATCAAGTGATAGTAAGGATTAATGGAAAAGGAACATCATCATTTTCAGTGTAAGTGCTTGGCTAACATGGGAAAGTAACACAGGTAAGAAAGGATACTATAGGGTTCCTTGGTGGTTCATATTTCTGAGAATGCCATTGCCTTCTTGCAACATTCAAAGCAAGTTCTGTTCCAGTGGAAAGCATGCCTTCTTAGGGCTGTACTTCCATTTATTCAGTCTTAGACATCACATGCTTACCTTGTCCTTGCTCTGAGTCTTGCTGAAATTTTACATGTGGTGGGTCCCCAGAATTCAGTGCCAATAGGGCATCGTGAGTGCTCTATACAGATGAGGTGACAAGGAGTGGCAACATGCACATTGCACCTGTTTCCTCTGCTCACACGTATGCTCTGTTGCCCCACTGGACTTTAGTTACAAAACACAAACTGAAAGACAGAATTATTAAAAATTTCTACGTGGCGAGCGTAGAGCATTAAATCAAGTGCATGACCCTTCTAAGTGCAGGGCCCTGTGTGACTGTACTGTTCGTTATGTCCATGAAACCAGTCCTAACTTATTTTTGTAATCCTAATGACCACTTCCTGTTGTCACCCTTCCCATGGCTTTTTATTCTGGCTTATGACACCACCTTATCTGTAATCCCATAGGTCCCGGAATTCTGTTAAGGATGAATTCCAGGTTTTCTGATAATGACATATAGCAGTTATTCATGATATAGGTGCCACTTGCTATTGATACCAATTCTTTCTTTCTCTGTGAGTTTATCAGCCAGACACATTAGCCCATGGATCCTGAATAGGAAAGAAATGAAGCCGAGTCTAAAAGGCCAGGCTCTTGAGATTTAAGAAGTTTAATAACAATCAAAATTTATAACCAGTAGCTTCAAAATTATACTTCTACTGCAGCACGATATTCTCCATATGTTACTGTTGGGTTTATAAAATCATCAGTGGACTGGTAAGATGTTTGCAAACAAGTAACTTTCTGAACTTATCTTGAGAGGCTACTGGAGTATTTTGCCTCTATGCCTTTGATAGAACAATGGCTCAGAAAATATCTTAAAATTCTTTCCATTTGCAACTAATCATGATACTCCATTGAGTAAGCAGAGGCCACAAATCTTAGTTAGATTTGTGTAGTTAAGAGCATGAGTTCTGGTCTGGCAGACCTCAGTATACATCCTGGCTCTGCCTCTTACTAGGTATATGACTTTAGGCAAGTCACCTCTGGTTTTGAGCTTGGGTTTCTCACCTGTGAATTGGCGGTGATAAAAGTAGCTAGCTCAAAGGACTGTGCTTGATACTACACTGAAAATGAGTTAGTTTGATGTTTGACACAGCACGGACATTTAATTTTAACTTATCCTTTTTGGTATAAAACTGAAAAAAAGGAGGGATTCAACTGACTGCTTGTAAGGTTGGTAGGTGAATAAATTTGATAATGAACATATTATCAGGTTAATGTAATAAATAGTCTAGTTTTGTCAGAAACCCAGCAAATAGAAATTGAATACAAAGGAAAAAATAGTGTTGGTCTTACTCTAGACTGTTTTGAGAATGGGAACTGTGTGGCATTTATTTCAGCATTCTCAGCCCATCACAATATCTAGCACAGAGTAGGGGTTTGTTGATTAAATGGTGAATCAATGAATAAATAAATAGGCAAATGTTTTATTTTTCACTTTGTGTGACATCTATCCTTCTAAATTTACAAAGAAACCAAGAGATTTATTTTTCAAGCCAGTAAAAATTGTGTGGGCATATGTGATTTTGTGTGTCTCTGAGGATTCCTTTTGGTTTTTGACAACTGAAAAATAAAAAAAGAAAGATAAAGTCTGGTGGTACCTTTATTGTTAATAAAAATGGAAAAATTGATAATTTTTTGTATTTGAAGACATGCGTGACCTGTGAATTGTGGGCTAGGTGGCAGATGGCTTGGACCTGGGATCTGGGCTGTATTTAAGGTTGTACAGAAACCATAGCTCTGTGGTTGCTTATCTGGGCTTCAAGGTCATAGCCTTCCCCTACAGCTCCCTGGCCAGAGAAGCTGTCCCCATCATGGGCGCGCCGCATCAGATAAGTGTCTGCTCCTGGCCAAGCTCAGCTGCTTTCCAGCAGGTGGTGGTGATTCCTAGGGAGCCAGGAGAAAGCCAGGCTGTCCTTTAGATTCAGGGAAAGATCTCTTTGCCTTTTGATAACAAAGCCTTTAGGAAGACATTTGAGCCATAGGGCATAATTTGAAGGGCTTACATTTAAAAGAAAATAATTGACAAACTAATTCAAAAGCAATTTTTCTAATTTATAAAAGACCAGAGGCCCTTTTGTATGGGAATTTCTGCCAGTTCTATTTAAATCCTCTACAATTTAAACACCAGAGGATTAGTGACCTAGAGAGGTGTTTTTGACTTTGAAAATTCTGGGATAAGTTAGAGGCTTTTTACAGTAATTGCAGTTGCTCTTGGTTGGTTTGTTTGTTTGTTTGTTTTTAAGTGCCCTGCTGAAAACCATGTTCTTCTACAAGAATATGATTTTTCAGAACAGTTAAATCTCAGACACTGGTATTTATATCTGCCATTACTGACAGGTGAAAACATGTAAAAGAGCAGCTTTTAAGGGTATTTTTATTATTTGAAAACAGTCTGATGCCATTAATAAATTCTTACACTATTTATAAACTAGATTTCGTGTAGATCCAATTGATATTTTTTAAGAGTGGAAGGGGAAGTTATTCATCTCATTTTTTTCCCCTCCCACCTTTCACCTTCTAAGTAGTTAAGAAACTATTTAAGGATCTTTAATCCTTAAAGATCCCCTTAAAGCTCGACAGTCTACTTTTTAAAGTTTGTGTTCAGCAAAATGGCTTCCTACCCATTTTTGTGAAACGACGTCCTCTGTGAAGGAAGCAAGAATAATCTTGCACCCTCAGAAGTAGCAGGAAGATTTGCCTGTTGCTTTTTTTCATGGACAGAAATGCAACTGCAAATGATAAAGAGAGATGAAAACAAACTACCCATGAGGCTTAAATCTGGATTGCTAAAACTTTACATAATAAAACATTTTCTGGGAGAGGATTATAGCAGCTGCAAAAACTGACAACTGGTTCCTGTGCCTGTCACTCTTTC